>NC_086359.1:12978976-13161476 GCF_036324505.1 Eleginops maclovinus
TATGAATGAAAATAAAAACCGGAAAGATGTACATTTTGTGAAAATAGAGCCAGAGAAGAATGTTTGGTTTATGGTTGTCAGATATCTCGACCATGAAGCATGACTAGAGGCACAAATGATGTTTTATCCGTGGCGGGTGGATAAACAAACATGTAAAACTGCTTGTGCTTTCAATGCCAAGTATAACATACCTGAGGTGAAGAAGTCATTTTAAAGTAATCAGGATTATTGGTGTGCTTAAGCAGTTTATGGTTGATAACCTCAAACGAAGAGAGCCGAGTAATGATGAAAGTGTGTCTGTTTGACGATCAAGCTTATGCCATTCAAAATTCATTTATTTTTCTGAATAAAAAAAAAAAAGGCTCCAATGCCGTGCTCACAGCAAACATTAACTTCTGACTCATGTTACTCCTGAGTTTGTCTGTAGGATCATTTGCGTTTATATGCATTACTCTGCAAAGCGGTATGAACCCAAAAATTAATTGCCATAAAAAAATGATCACAAAGATATAAGAAATGACTACACCATGAAGCTCAGACAATATTGTTTGTTCAAAAAGGACAGGTTGCAGATCTGTGCTGGATTATTTATTGTTAGCGAGCAATTGCATCCTTATCCACTCTTAGATGATTATCTTTGTAAGCTTTCCCAAAAGGTTGTACTTTTTCTTAAAAAGATAGTGAGCACGAAGGGATTAATGTTTAACAAGACACCAAATACTTTTATTTTGAAAGGCTGGATTAAGTGGATATCAAACTGCAGGAGCTCAGGAGCAGAACACATTACTTCAAGTTTCACATTGCATCTCTGTGTCAAAGGATTGATTTTTAAAACACTATAACTTGTTTATGAAGCTCAAAATGGTTTAGCGCCAAGATACATCTCTGACATGCTTCTTTGTTAAAGACCCTGCAGATGCCTCAAGACTACACTGAAAGAACTGAAACATTGACTTTAATTAAATGTATTATTTCAAAAGATTTCATATAACTATACTAGATTAGCTGAAAGCAATAATATTAAGTTGAACCTAATATTTTCCCTTTAAACCTAATATTATTGATTTCAACCAACCTAATACAGTTATGTGAAATCTGTTGACCTAATACATTTAATTACAGTCAACGCTTCAGTCTTTTCAGTGTCGTAAGTGAGGTGAGAGGTAAAAACAAGCCTTTAGCTTTTGCGTACCACATATCTGCGGATCAAACTTTAAACTCTTACAAATAAAGGATTTTCTGTGGCTTGTAATTACAGTTGAGGAATTCTAACACTGATTTATTTTAATTCATTATTTCCTGCTCATACTCAATTTCAATATTTTTCATGCCATATGTAAAGCTCTTTGAAATGTCTTTGTGTGTAAAAGGTGCCATACAAATAAACCTGCCTTGACTTGCCAAATTCTTTACAAGTCCCTGCAACATAAACAGACTGTATAAAATACTGTGGGCTGAAATAATAGCAGCCATAAAAGCAGATCTTGGCCGCACGAACACAAATAGAGATGATATCAGCTACCTGGAGGATAAAGTAGCTTGGTGTGAATTTGTTACCTTCCCTGTGTAGTGCCCTTCAGAGGACCCTAAAACAGTTGGGGACTCGATTTTATCCACTGAAGCTGTCAGAGCGAAGAGAAATAACGCTGCTCACAGTGGGAAACGTTGGCCAGCTTTATCTTGCTTCTTTAACTACTGGTCACGACCCAAAATAGATCATAAGCATGTAAGGCGACTGAGCGCACACAAGACAAGAGAGCAAATATCTGGATTCAATAAGCCTGAATGTAGTGGTGATATTACATTTCCATCTCATGTCCTGTGTACTGAAGGACTTTCTTTATTCATTTTTTTGGGCAGAAAGAAACACATCATTTTCCAGTTACCCTTGTGTTCATTTTGATCCTACATCTGCTGCTGGAAATATAAAAAACATTACTACTTATTAGCCTGCAGACACAAGTAGTATTTAATTTGAAATGTGGTATTCTGTAACACCTGTTTTTTATAGCTTGAAGAAAGAAACAAAACGAAAAATTCATGGGCGACAAAAATCGATTAGTGACGTTCACTACAGTAGTGTCTTTTGCTTTTTCCACTCTTTCCAGCTGAAGGCAATTTAAAGCCTATATTTTAACGCGACCGATTATAACCATTTTAAGTTGTTGTGTATCTGCTGCATCTCAGTTTCTTTTACTTTGCAGCAATTACTCTCTCTACACCAATACTTTTTGGCAATGCTTTGAATTTTACTATATGAAAAAAACCAAACATTATGCAGTAAGCATAGTAATTATTTGTATTATAATGGATTTAAATGCATTTTTCCAAATATCCTGAATAAGTCACGAAATGTGTAAATGGTGTTTTTTTTAAATAAAGTAACTAGGAGGGTCTGAAAAAGTGATTAAATCTAGCAACACATGTTGCCAAGCTTGCAATACTGTGGTTACTCTGTGACACTGCATGTGTGCAAGACTTAAAGATAACATGCGGCACATATAAATAAATAAATGAGACTGACTGTCTGGTCAAGATCGTGGTCAACTTTTGGTTCGGACCCGTTGGAAATTGATTGGTTTCATGTATTTAGACATATAAATTAAGCTTTAAAAAATATGTAACACACATAGAGAAATTTAATACATCTGAAGAAAAGTGAAAAACATGCTGTGGTGTGTTTACTTAGCTTGTCAAAATGAACACGCACACAAAGGAACTTGGGAAAAGAAAAGAATTAAGGGTATCTGAAAGAGATGAAGAGAGGAGGGAAGATATGACAGAAAGATTTAAGAAAGGGGGGAAAGGATAGAAGGAGCTAACAAAGGAAAGAGAGAAGGAAGGGAAGAGGAGAAAGTGGGTCAGACAGGCAGACAGTGGAGGATGCTGCAGCTGGATACTGCAGACTGAAGCTCTGTGAAACCCTCCCTAATGCGCAACACACACACACACACACACACACACACACACACACACACACACACACACACACACACACACACACACACACACACACACACACACACACACACACACACACACACACACACACACACACACACACACACACACACACACACACACACACACACACACACACACACACACACCAGAGTCTATCACTTCCAAACACTTCCAGACAGCAACAAACTACATGATTTATTAGCTCCTGCTAGTCAGTCACTGACTGTGAAGCCACACCCATCTGGGATCCATGGCAACATCCTTCTCCAATCAGAGCTCAAATAGTGAGATTTGGGCTGTGAGAGGGTGTGTGTGTGTGTGTGGCTTTTCTTGCATTTATGTAATTATAATTACTATTTTGTATTTTTGAAATATCCCTTTCTTTATCTATGCATGTGTGGAAAGTTTAGGAGACCCGGAGCACACACATATTGTAACACACACACTGACATGCCTGCTGGAGGAGTCTGGAGTTCTGCCAAGGCAATAAACTCTAAATAAACCTTGTGACACCAACACTCTGCTCCTCTTCCTCCTTTCATCCCTCCACATTCATACAATCTTTTTTTTCCTTTTTCATTTGCACTGCTCTCTACTCTTTCCTCCTTGCTTGCACTCCTTCATTCAGTTGCCTACAGTTCCGGCTAAATTCTTTCTTTTTCATTTCTTTTTAAGCCTTGTCTTTCCCTCATTTCCTCTTCCACAGCTCTTCTACATTTCTCCTGTCTTTTTTTAATCTACCACCCTCTTCCTTTTCCGTAGATTCCTCACAGTCCATGTCGAGACAAAAAGGGAAAGGAGAAAAAAATAGAGAAAGCAACACACACACACACACACACACACACACACACACACACACACACACACACACACACACACACACACACACACACACACACACACACACACACACACACACACACACACACACACACACACACACACACACACACACACACACACACACACACACACACACACACTAATTAAACAGAGAGGAAAGTGTACCCTACACTATGTCTAATAGCAAATATGTAAAGATCAAATCCCGGTTATGAAAACCTTATTACTCCAAAGCCCTCGCCTCCATTGGATTGAGGTTTTATTGGACAAACTGTTTCATGTCAGCAAACAAAACAGGATTTGGGGAGGGATTACATTTTCTCGAAAATCTTGCTTGACAATGTATCCAGACAGCATGGATCGCCTGTCTTGCATGCAGCATGCATAAGCCTTGACAGGATTAAAGAAGAGACTAGTCTGAGCTTTTGAAAAAATCTGTAGTTTTGCCACGGTTCCTTAAGGAATCCCTGATACTGTACAACATAATTATAATCTTACAATGGTGGCCAATAGCATTTTGCTCACAATTACTGTCTCAAACTATAACAGGTTAATCCAAACTTATTAAAAACAACAACCTAACAGCTTTATATCAGAAGGAGGGAAATATGTTACACTTTACACAGCACACAATAAGGGAAAGTAGTCACATAATTTACTCTCAAATATGCAATTTTATATTTTGAAATTGAAAAATGAATTGAATGTGGATCTGCTTTTCGTTGTTATGCAAGCTGTCGTAATTACACTGAACATTTGATGTTATTGGAGATTTAAAAAAAGTTGATGTTCCCTGAATATTACATTTGTGAAAATTCAAAGATGTTTTATTTTTAAAAGTAAATGATGACAAGCAGAGACATGTTTTTTTTTCAGGTGAACTGATGGAAAACGTTATCATATTTGAGAAATCACAAAAAAAAACAAAAAAACCAGGGGCTCTACAGTAATGTATGATCAACATTTTCTTAAATCTTATTCCAGCTGAAATATAGTAAACATTTCTTCACATAGTGTTTGACTGGATTGTACTAAACCTGCTAAACTCTGAACAGTAAACTGTACTTTTCCACTTTGTTTGAATCAAAAATTATTATCTAAAAATACTTACAAAACACCATGAATACGAGCCAGTTGGTTCAAAGTTCAAGATGTTTTTTCTGATCTCAACTGCAGTGATGTTTCTGTGTCTCTTCATTTTACACATCTGATCATGTTTTCATATATGTTCTGATTTATCTTGAGAGTTAATGGAAATAATCTTAGGCAAAATGTTTATAAATGCCCACAATACCTAAACGAAGCGGTTACATTTTAAATAGTAGTGGGACAAATGCAGGAAATGCAGTCTAGAGGATTATGAGTTTCTAACAATGGGTAATACTGGACACTGCATTAATGAACAGATGTGGTGAAGCTTCCCCCTGGGAGGTTTCACACTATTTGGCAGGTGAGGTAAAAAGGTTCCTCTCTATTCACCTCTTCTCAGGAGTCATGGAGGAAGTAGTTCAGACGGAAATCACACTCAGCAGCAGGAGAAGGGGCTTCACACAGCACGGAGCAAAACCTAATTGGCTGTGTTTTATTGCCCGGCCAGCCAGGGGTAAGTGGAGGTCTGAGGAATGTGTTTGCAGATGCTACAGGGTGCTCAGCAGGGAAGCTTTATTCCAGAATGGTGTGAGAGGCTGGGACAAAAATGATAGCATGTGGGAAAGTTGGCAAAATTGTGCTCAAAGCATTACTGAGAAACACAATTTAGGAAGTGATGGACTTTTGACTAGCAGGGTGGGCCAAGCTGACTGTAATCTTTGAAAATAGCCAATTAGTTTCAATTTATTGTACTCTGGATCTACAGACTCAAGTCAAGCTTCCCGCTGAAAGGGAGCCTGATGGGTACTGTATGCTGGCAGCTACTTTGGTCTCCTCTGAGCATAAAAGCAATTTAAGCAGAGGATTATAATAAAACATTAACCAGTCTGCTCTCATCACAGGTTGATATTTACTACTTCTTTCACTATCAGGCCATTTCTGCCCCCCTAAATTAAACTTGAGACCAAACTAAGTTTGTGACACTAACATGAGACAAAGAATTGAACCAAAACAAATGTCAAAGAATACTGGTAGTTGTTTGGTAAGAGCTTGATGACTTGTAAGAAACAAACATTTTGTACTGCAGGTGTTAACCCAAGAGATACATTCAGGACATCAACTGTACTGTAAAAGGGAGCAGCAAAGACAGGAACATCAAGCTTCAGATTGTTTCATATATGGTTTTCAGTACACATTACTGAGTCACTTGAGGCAACTGATAGGTGGAAAGGTCATATTGCACCATCTCATATACACTAAACACATAAATGAGTGCACAAATGGAAAAAATACACGTATGCGAAACCAGGCTACTTGAACCACAACCGTCTGACTTTAAGTGTCTGATCAAAGAATAGTGAAACAAAAAGCACTTTATGATTCTTAACTGTCATCCTCAGCTATAACACCACGAGAAAAAAAAAAAAAACCTAACCTTTAACTGCCTATAAATGCCTGGTTTTGCTGCCTTGAAGAACATCATACTCCAGCAAATAAACACCCATCTCCAATAAATGCCTGGTCAAGAGACTGTTTACACTGCAGGTCATAAAACTGCTCACAAAACCAATAATATGTGCCTGCCCTAAAGCAGGCATGATACCATCATTGTAGATTGTTGCCAAAGCAATTTAAATCTTTAATATTTAACCTGGAAACAGTTATCTATAATGGTAAACATTTGACCTGTGCCTGTTATTAAGAGAACGTTGGTTTTGATGGAAAAAAGACAATCTGTTTTTGGTTATAGGATCTAACATTATCTGTGGTTGATTCCAAAGCTGAAATACATTTAGATTTTATTAGACGTTTAGAAAAGTAAGTCAAAAAATATGTCCAAATGTAGTATATTCTGGTCTTTGTCTGTCTATCACTGCCTGTCTTGACTGGAAACGTTTCTTTTCATGTGCAGACATGAACATACACACATTAAACACACCCCACACAAGTGTAAAACAGAAGTACAACTTAGATAAATCAATATGTCTGCCAGGTACATGTTTGAGACAAGAATGTTTGCAAATGAAAGTGTTGCTTTTTGTGACTGTAAGGCAATATAATCAAAACCAAACCTAATTGGCTGCCTGCAGAGTTGATCTTGATGAACTAAACGAAAGCCCTGAAACTTCTGCAAAATTCCCTTTCTGTTTATCTGCTGTGTAGTTAGTTGACACATTGATTGTGAAAAAACACGGTTTGTAAGCTCCAAAACAATCTTATAATTAAAAATTAGGTTGCAAATGGAAATTCATAATGCATAAGTGAGAGAGCAAGAATGTTCTCACAGAGAAGTGAGGGGGCTGTGTGCACTCGATCAATAAATATTCATCCTTCCAGCCGCTTTCACCAAAATATCCAAAGAGATCAACTTGGGACAAGATGTGTGAACCTTGGTGTCTTATGTAACTTTCAGAGTCAGACAAGATGTAAGTTGCAAACTGCTCTGGATTTTCTTTTCTTTTTATGTCTTTTGCTTTAAAGCTGTACTTAAACCATTGTGGCACCCTCCAGAATCAGCTCCCTGACGGCTGATTATTATGGTTTTATGAACATTGCACTGGGAACCAGCAGACAACAACACTCCTCATTGACTCTAAAGCCTTGCTGTGTACAACATATTACCAGAAATCTACTTTTTTGAGGCATACATTGAATGACAGGATTGCGATTTACTTGAGTTGTGTCTAATACAGTTGAATTTGACAAACATTGTATTGATTGATAGTTAAATTTAGCCAGGGAGGTGCAAGGCACATAACCCTGTTGTGAGCTTGTATTAATCAGCCTCAATGTGGGAATGGGTGTAATTGTGTGAAGCAATGTTCCTTCTAGAAATATTTTTGCTCAGCCAACCAGACGATTCAATGTACCACCAGATCGATAAACAGGTATTAATTGCCAACAATACAAAATAAATAATACGATTACAACAAAATGCAAGTGCAATACAATCCTATTTTCTCCGAAGTCACAACCCTTGTGCACCAGCTTTAATCTTACATATAGTGCGCTATATGAAGCACTATTTGAGTAAACTGACTGCATCGACAGGCTCTCAGAGGAAGCTTTTAAATTGGACCTCAGAGAGCCACGCTTTCCGTCGAGTCCTGTGAAGTTAGATTTTACGGTTGAGTTGCACCAGTGTGTCGTTGGTACAGTCTAAGAGACCCTACTGTAAAATATTAAAGGCCCAGGTGAACTGGGGCCCCCATATCGCTCTCATTACTTATTGACACACCCCTATCTGTGTGCAGTGCAGCTAGTGAGCCTGTGGGTGTGTTGTGAGAGACAGAGCGGAGATGGTTGACATGGGCAAACACTTGCCCGCGCACATAACTAAACACTCTTTCATGCATTCACACAGCCAGAAATAGACCTGAACGGAAGACTTACTGTAAATGCACACAAGGGTGTTCACATACGTAGCACAGCAGTGTCATAGAGTAGTAATATACATAATACAATATAACTTTCCAATTACTTCGCTAGGTGCATTACATTGCCTGTGTGCATGTTTGTTTATGATTGCTGCTGAGGTTGCATGTAAGCTTATTAGTGGTTGCAAATGTGTGCATCTTTTATGCATGTTTGCATGCAAAAGTACGTTTTTCATGCATGATTACTATAAAACATGATATCTGTTCTGAACACGTGTGTGCAGGGATGTTCACTTTCATGCATTTATGTCTACTTGTGTGAGTACACATATGCTCAGTGTCGATTGTGAGTTTCTGGGCTGCCATGCATGCTCCTATTGTCTAATCTAGGTGATGTGAATTCAAGGTTTAACTTCCAGTGAATTATTTATCCCTGCCGCAGCCTTGGCACCTGCACTGGCCAAGGGTCTGAAAACATATAACACACACACACACACACACACACACACACACACACACACACCTTACATGTACTGCATGTATGCACACACACAGTGCAAAATTATACAGCTGAAGCAGCTATAAATATTTATCTTTCTCCTGCCTCATATTTATTTCATCCAACAGAGCTCATATCAGAGGGGCAGTGGGATGTTGAGGATATCCAGGGACAGAAAGCAGGGGGTGACAGAGAGGAATTGATAGAGATGGAGGAGGAAGTAAAACAGACAGGAATATGAAATGGAAATAAAGATTAAGGTGAAAAAAGACCGAAAAAACTAGGATAAAAAGCAAAAGCGTGCAAGGGACAGAATGAAAAGAGGTAAAAGTTATTAGTGGATGTATAAAAAAAAGAAAAGCAGGTATAGACAGAAAGAGTCAAGTTAAAAATGCTGACAAAATAAAAGTACAGAGAAAATGATAGACTGCAGAGTGATAGGAGGTGAGTTGACATAGTCAGGTAATAAATGTAGGGGGGAAATGTGTTTAAAACAATTAATCAAAACAATAATTCAGTCCAGTAATCTTAAGAAATGCTTATTCCAGGGATACATACAATTCAAGCAGAAGGGTTATCGGAAATAATAGATTTCATGTAGCTACTCAATGGCGGATGAATTGTTATCATGTTGCATGACCAAGCACCACCAGCTACCAGTCACAATCTTTGTTTGTGACCAAACCAAAGCGTAGGAGGGTAAGGAAGACAGCGAAAGCTCCATAGGTATAGGTAATCTTAGCCAAACAGTGCCAGATTACAAATTCTGTAAAAGATCATAAAAAAGAATACAGTGTACGATAAACCCACCAACAACATATTTAACTCTGACCACTCACTCAACTCTCTCGTCAACACATAAACTATGTATTATTTAGTTGTTGAATACTGAGTAAGGATCATAAATAAAACAACAGTTTCTGAAAATGTAGGATTTTTATTTTGTTGAGGAATCCTGAAATGCTTTGCTGTATCTGACATAAGTAGTTGCAATAGGTAGTCATTATGAGACCATTGTTTTAATTCAGCTAGAGCCAAAAGGAGCAGCTCTCTGTGAGCTGTGAAGCCGTCGGGCTGTGTTACACAGTCGGGTTTAGCATGCAGCATTTTAAACAGCAGTGGATCTCAACAGGCGGTTTCTAGCAGTGAATGGAGCTTGGGGTTACCTGACGGTGTTAAGCCTGTTCTCACCTTCAGCTCATATGGATTGATGCAGCCAGATTCCCAAGAAGATCAAAGCAGGGAGATGAGAAGCATTTTCACTCATGGGTCCACCACATGGGGATCAAACCCTAGTATATGGCCGCCAGCTCTACCCACTGAGCTATACATATAACATTTTACTTCATTTTTGTAACCATTTGGAGCGCCATAGTTTTATTTCCGCTTGTTTGGTTAACTTCTACCATAGCTATCCAAATTTGCCAAACTGAATAAAAGTTTTTGTTTGCATTCATTTATCATGTTCCCTTTTAAACATGGCCTCTTATGCTGCTTGTTTTTAGGGTGTCTTCCTCATTAATGTTTGTGGCTTATATTTTAAATATGATTATTATAAAGTGATTTTAGTTTTACTTTCTCTGGAATGTTTTCAGTCTTTTTACATGCATGTCCTTTGCCCTTGAGCCGCAACAAATTTATGTCACAATTTCTGAATATCCATAGAAAAAGAGATTCCTTATAAGTGTGTCTTAATTCGAGTGTATGATGCTGAATCTGGCCCTTCAGAATGTAAACATGAATTTAACACAATTTGTGATGATAAATCCCCCTGGATTTGTTGAGCTGCAGCTGGTCTGCTCTGACACAGAAAGTGTTGTGTTTGATCATTCCTCAAAAAGAACTATACGTCCAAACAATCCCATCAATCAAAAAGTGTTTTGATGTCTGGGAAATCTCTCTGGAGAATCCATCAGCATGCACGAACATGGGCCAAAAATCCAGCAGCAGAGAGCTCGTAAACTACAGCGAGAACCAGACCGCTTTCCCTCAGGAGTCTCAATACTCCACCGGTCACATTGGGAGCAAGCCAACCATGATTTCCAGGTCCTTCCTGAATCTGCAAATGAAACCTGGTTGGCTGGTAAAACACTTATATTGAATGTGTAGATATAACAGTAATCGCTTCTGATGGACAAAAAAGGACGTTGTCTCTGATCTCTTTGAGTACCCTGAAGCATCATGGAAAGAGACTTAGTGGAAGACGAAGAAAGGATTGTGTGTCGAGGGCCAGTATTAGGTTTGGAGCAGAGCTGTGTGTGGGGAGCCAGTTTGACGTTGTTCCAACAGGGTGGGTCTGTCTGCTGCATGACTCGGCTCGTCTGGCCCGCAGCTAAACCCCCCCCCCCCCACATCCTCCTGCAGTTATGTGTGTGTAAGTGTGTAGGTGTAAGAGTGTGTGCATGCAAGCAATGTCGGTATTCATGTAGGTGATGAATGATTCTGAATGTTTGTGCATGAGTCTGTGTCGACATGTGAGTGGTAGTAAAGCATGCAAGTTGACATCACTGTGTACATTGACAGTGTAAAATTATATTTATATTGATAAATGTAGTAGTATTTATATTTTATACATCTGTATTTGATCTGTTTTATTTGTAAGTGTGATAGGCATAATGAAATGTTGGATGGAAATTAGATTTGAACAGATAATACATAAAGCATATTTTCTCTTTGAGATGAATGTGTTCTTATGCATGGTCTTTGTTCAATAAAGATAAATAATAATAAAAACATCTTTTAAATCACTTCCATAAAACTTAGCCTTTCATTAATAATGCCACTACTCGATTTTACTCTTCAACCTTGTTTTATTTGATTTTACTTTCTTTTTTCAATTTTTAATATTGCTATTGTTGTATATTTTTTGGGGTGGGGATTGTTTGACCTCATCCTCTGTTGCCTTCTGGAGGGCAGTTTTTTTAATCGATGTAAAGCACTTTGTAACTATGTTTTGAAAAGTGCTATATAAATAAAGTGGTAATTATTATTATTACTAGCATATACTGTATATCTGTGTGAGTTTGTGAGAGACAGAGAAAGAGAGAGCCACAGCACCAGAGTCGCTGTCGCTGTTTCCATGTCTCTGTCCTCTCCCTGACCCTACGTTGCGTAACAAGAGAGATGGTTTCATGCCAGATGAGCTGCTGGAGAAGGGTGCTGGAAGGGTGTCAAGAGGGTGCGGGAGCTTATGTCTAAAACAATCAGATGAATATAATAATAAGAAATGAACTGGGAAAAAATGAGTCACCTCCTCAGATCTCTCTCTCTCTCTCTCTCCCTCTCTCGATCTCTCCTGAACTCAATGCTCTAGCTAGGAATGTTTTTTTAAAGAACTAATATACTATTGTACTTCCGAACATGCAAACACTCATCTGAGATATTACACCAATCCACACCCTCAAATTCAGTTTACAAGACCCGAAGAGTGCCATTCAACTAGTGGAAATAGAGTAATGTCTTATTTGTCTCTGGAAGAATTTTGTTAAGTGGGACAACAGTGCGTCTGTTTGACACTGGTGGGGTGTGGAGTTCAAAGGGCAAAGACATTTGGCAGGGATAGTGTAATAAATGATGGCCTTGAAGAGCCATTTGGGAAGTGCATGATCTCGTATGATTTGAGCTAGTCCAATATTAGGCCTAAAAATAAGGAAGTCCATACCTCTTACTGCTTCCATTTTTGCTATTTGTTTTAATATTTCTCTTGGGAATCCCCCATGTAATGAAAGTTGAACACTAATGCACTGGAGTTATCCTTTAATATTATAGTGGAATGATCGGAATAAGTACATTTCATTTAAAGACCAGAGAAAAGTTCCAACAAGTTCTGAAAAAAGGTATCTAATTTAGTGAAAATTCCTCAAGATTATGTTCAAGTATTTGTGTGTAGATTATCAGATTAAGGAAGCACTGTTAAGACTTTATAACAGGCAATAAACTGTCTGTTATTGACCTTTTGTATTATGGTTAAAAGTCTGCAGCCTGATGAATGTACTAACACTTTTGTACTAATCCACGTACTTTAAATGATCCATATCAGACATGTCAAGCATTCATATCTTTGTTTCATAATATTTAATGCAGAGCCATGATATCCACAGAATAAAGAGACTCTGTTGTACTTGTCAAATCTGATTTCTACATGTTACAAGCAACAATTTGGAAATATCATGAAAAAAGGAAGAGCTGCAGTAAATTAATGAAAATCTTAAATCACAAGTAGTAAAATGAGAAGCGGCAGGATCATAAAAAAAGAAAGAAAATGAATTAAGAGTGTATTCCTTGGATGATTATGAAAGAAATGAACTTAGTAAAGAAATAAAAGTCAGGAGAAGTGTCCAAGGTTTTTTAATGGTTTCTTCTGTGAAACCATAATAAAATATTGGACGCTTTCTATTGTGGGTTTTGTGGATCTTGGCATTTATAGATTGAGGATTTGAGTCAACGCAGGCCACAAAAACTGTTCAATATATTGATGTTGGCTACCTGAGATGAATAAGATACAAGAGAACCTCATCTGTCAAATAGCATTTATTTATCTTTAGCTTCTTCAGATATAGAACGTTCTTCTCTTGAACCTTTTCCTACAATTTCACTGCACAGAGAATGCAAACCATCAAACTGCACACCAAAAGCTTGACTACATATACAGTATCTTCTACCCTTTATTTTGCCTTAAAACTTCCTCTCTGCTCTTTTCAAACAGAATGCACTATCGAGGAGGGTTTGTGGAAAGAAAACAAACAGTGAAACTGTAGCATGTAGGCAAGGAGCTGATGAACTCCCCCCCTCCCCTTGGAACAGAGTGTACCAACAGAGTTCACCTGACGGATATCAGTCCTTAACCACCCTACCAGAGGGGGGAGAAGTACTCAGATTGTACTTGAGAAAAAGCAGAACTACCAGAGTAAAGGAAAACAAGTAACAAGTAAAAGTCCTGCAATCAAAATGTTACTCAAGTAAAAAGTGTTGATTATATTTCACATCATTTATCCAAATGTGCTAAATAACTAAATATATTAATCAAATGTAGTCAAGTAAAAGTACCTGAATTGCAGTGGGGTAGAAGTACAAAGTAGCAGAAAAATGGAATACTCATTCAAGAGTTTTCAAAGTTGTTCTTAAGTACAATATTTAAGAGTAAATGTGCTTAGTTACATTACACCACTGCACCCTACTGCATCAGAACCTGCAGCTAAAAGCTTGAGGTGCTGCTGTCTGGGTTGGGCTCTCTGCAACATCACTTCTCAAATATATCCTTGCCAAATTCCTACTTTCTCACTCTTAAGTCTATCCTTTTCCATTAGGAACCCTCCTTTGTAATAAAAAAATTCTCTTCTATACTCCCTGCTTGTGACAGCTCAGAGTGAAAGATAATTCATACAAAACATATGTTGGCTACTCATAATCAAAACTTTCCCTTGCACTCCCTCCCCTTAAGGGGACAGTTTCATAAGTGTACTGTTCTGTTCTGCTCTGTGGGCCTCGTGGGTGTGGGACTGTTGACCTGCTGGGCTAAATGTTCTGCCAAGTCTTTAACGTGAGAGAGAGAGGAGAGCTAAGGGCAGGGCACAGGACGGCACCGTGCCATCATAAACTTTGCCAACCTTGGCCAAGAGCACCCATGCACTGATGGGAGGGGAAAAGACTAACAGCAATTGTTCGGCTTAAGAACTTATAGGTGTGAAAACACCCAGGAGGAAATGAGTAAGGAAAAGAGATTATTTTGCACCTGCTTTCACTTCTTCAGCCCCAGCTCTCAACCCGTCTCCTGGCCCAGACTCGGCCCTAGCATTTCCCCCCTTTTAATCCACCTCCTCCCCAGGCTTCAGAACATCTCCTACAGTCCTTAGCCCTTTCCTCTTAACTGTAACACCCTGTCCTGCTCTCTGTGCTTCAGCCTGAGCCGCCACCCTGCATTCCTACTCCAGCAGTTACCTTTATTCAACCCGGCTGAACATTTCTACAGCTCAAACACCAACCTTTTGCATAGGCTTCAACCACTTTCCAAAAACCAGCCAGTGAATGTAAATACGCCTCTATCGTAAAAGCATTGTGTATTGCTAGTCCTCTAAAAAAGATAAAGTAAGGAGTAAAAAATAAGGGCTTCATCATTCCTCTTTTGAACTTTCAGTCTGAAGAAGGAAATATTACATTTTAGTTGTGTGTTCTTTTGGTGTAATTGAGCACCTTAAAAGTGATAACATTAAGTATTTGCTTTAATTAAGTAATAGTTAACTAAACACTAAGGCTGGGTATTGTTTGAAATGAGCCCATAGTGATAATACATCAACTGAGTTTACATTTTAAGACTGAAACAACCTTTTGTAGCTATACAAATAAATAAATCATTAAAAAAAGGTGGGTTTTGTTTTGAGTCAGCTCAATTTACTGAACTTTATAACATCATAACCTAGTCTTCCGTTTCCGTCAGGGTCGCGATCGTCCGCAGTGGCAACTTCATTTCTCCGCACATAAATCGACTAAAGCGCTCCCGCCCCCCCCCCCCCCGCCCCCCCCCACCGCCCCCCCCACCCCAATTAGTTACACTACTAGCCTCTTTAATCTCTCATTTATTACACACTTCCCTTGACCGGGGAAACAAACCACTGGGGAAGTTTTTACTTAATTCCCGCTGCACACATTCTTTCACATTTCACACTGATGGAGAGTGATGTGGTACAAAAGATGTTTCGGGCACACTAAAAAAGGGCCAATGCCTACACAAATTCTTCTGCGCACTCAAGAGGAGAGTGAGGAATAAATCCACCACTTACGAGGAAGACACATTTACATTTGACATACTTAGTAACACACGCACACACGTACCAATATGAATCAACAATCACACACACACACACACACACACAATACACAACAATCACACCACCCCCCCCCCCTACAACAACACACACACACACAACAAACATAATAACAATTTACAGCTCAGTCAGTTTGGAAGGGGGGGGGGGGGGTGGGTAAATCACGCACAAAAAGATATGATTGCTGTATAGGCCCAAACATGAAAAGCCCAAACTAAAAAATAAACCACTTTGAAAGCACCACGGACAAGATCAACATGACCAAGAGGGTAAGAACTTGCTAAAAAAAACTTGAATCACAGTAAAATTTGTCCTCGGAATACTCGTTTTTCAAATTGTGAGAAATAATGATAACATTTAGACATGAAGGAGAGAAGTGAAAGAGGTCAGTGTAGGAAATGAAGCCCTAGAGAAAATGCGCGCAGCCAGCATCGTGGACGTGTACATGCGGAAAGGGACAAGTGATATCATCCTGCCTCTGGCAGCTTCGCCAGCGCTCAACACATCTTTGCTCCCCATGTAGCCGTCGACGATCAAGAAACTTTGTTTGAAATGCCCAAGATTCAAGAACTTGTTGATGTCTAAACGCGTCAGATCCTCATCTAGCACATTCAGCACGTGTTTTTTCTGCTTTTCATCCTATTGTTGGTGACGCAAGATGCAAGCCTTTTGTTCAGACAACCCATGGGTTGCTAGTAATCGGAGAGGTTTCTGCTGGTGAAGACGTGATACACTTAAACCAAATATTCACTGGGGTTTCCAATACCACTGGGAAACATAACTTTGTGTAGTAGCGTGGTACTCAACCATGACAGTGCTTTATGTAAATGTGGGTAACTGCTGTCTCCTTTTTAGACATACTCAATTTTTACAATTTGCCTACCAACAGTGTTGTAGGTAGGCAGTCAGGATAAACTGTCAACACACATTCAAGCGAGGGTTGACTCTTGTAACGATTAATGGAGTAGTTCAGAAGAGTAGTGCATTAATCTTGTAAAGCAATCTCTGATTAAGTGTGACCATTTCTCAACACACACTAATTTATCTGGTGTTAATCTCCATTGGAAGTGGTGACTATCCAAATCAACGATGAAGTTCAGTCTAGTGTTACTAACGGTTTCGTTAAAGTTAAAACGCTTGACCGTTGCCAAACCCTGACTAAGGCCTAATACAATAAAATTGATTGGATTCCAATCTGTTAGTTTAATAGGATGAAGTTGGGTTAAATACCCAGTTCATGTTGTGTTTGTTTTTCAGTGAGAGCCTGTAGCCTTGGCACTTTCTTAAAATGTCCAACAAGACGTCTGGCTACTGCTATGACACGGCAATGGGATCTTTTTTAAGAGCCGCATTGATGCACAGCTGCAAAGTGTGCCCTGCGCAACGAAACTCCTTGGACGTTACCCAGGACGGGTTTACGCGCTAACTGATGGGCGCACAGCACCATGTTCGCGGCTTGTCATGTACAAGAGCGACCCTTTTTTCCGCGGGGATTTTAAAGTCTGCCATGACTTCGCTGAGTCGCTCTGCTATGTTGACAGCTGTGTGGCTCACTCCCAACTCTTTCGTTTCCAGCACGAATGAATGCAGTTGCCAGTTATCCGAAATAAAATGCGCTGTGACCGTCATGTAACTTTCCATCTGGTTAGATGTCCATGCATCTGTTGTGAAGCTGAGTGCTTTGCAGTTATCGATCTTGCCCTGGAGTGTTTGTTTTATTGTGCTGTATTTGTTTGTAATCGCGTGCATCACTGTTTCACGTTTTGGCAGGCTGTATCCGGGCTCGAGGCAATTAATTAGATCTTTAAATCCCTCACCACTGACGATATTCACAGGTCGCATGTCCAGCGCTATGAAGTCAGCTATTTTGTCAGTTATGTCTCTCTTCCTTTTTTCAGACAGAGGGGCTTTCATTGTGAGCTTCTGCTGCGTTAATGATGAGGAGGATGAGGAGGATGATGAGGATGACGTGGAGGTGGAGGGGGCTAGATTGCAATAAAGTGGATGCGCCTGTAGAGATTTAAATAATAAGTTAACCAGTGAGCTGGATAATTTAGCCTTACCAATACTAGCGACAAAACTAAATGTACTTAATTCATTATTTATTAATTCAATGTATTATTTATAATTTATATATATTTATAATAGGCCTAATTGCATTAACTTCATCGCATAGGATAGCTAGGCTAGTAGGCTAAGCTACTTACATTCTTGAGGTGGTAAATCATGTTCGTCGTGGACGAATGATAGGCAAATGTTTTTCTGCAAATTTGGCATATAACCCTCTTTGGGTCATCTCTATCCTTTTCGAAATGCTCCCATATCTTAGAGCTCCTTCCAGACATGATAGCCAAATAAGTCGATGCTGTCCTTGTCAAACAAATCAAAACCGTTTAACGTCTTTCTTGTCACGCCCTTCAAATTAAAAGTCCCGGAAGCCCTTTGACGAGACGCGGCTTTTTTCCCCTGCGACCAATCGACCAATGGAATTTGGTCGACAAGTATTTTTTTTGGTCGACCAACGATTAATCGATTATTTGAGGTCAGCCCTAAATCTAACATATAAAATAATACATTTCTACTAAGGTCTACATGACCAACATGCACATTTTGAATTTTTGAAAGTATCATCTTCACGTTACTTATTTATACTGTTGATTTTGTTTGTTTTTTTACCTGCCCCTGTGTAAATTATGAGTCACTTCATGTGGGGTTGCAGTGGTTTGTTAAAATGTGCAGAATTCCCCAGCTGGTGCAGGGATTTGCACTGACAACCTTCTTAACACTAACATCCATCCATCCATCTATCTTCTCCCGCTTTTCCGTCAGGGTCGCGGAGGTAACAGCTCCAGCAGAGAGCCCCAAACTTCTCTTTCCCTGGCCACATCAACCAGCTCTGACTGGGGGATTCCAAGGCGCTCCCAGGCCAGCGAAGAGATATAATCCCTCCACCTGGTCCTAGGTCTACCCCTCGGTCTCTTCCCAGCTGGACGTGCCTGGAACACCTCCCTAGGGAGGCGCCCAGGTGGCATCCTCACTAGGTGCCCGAATCTAGTTAACACTAACAGCCTCTGATTAAGTCCAGCATCATATGATAACACACACCTCTGCCACACATTTGACCGGATTGGAAAACATGTACACACTAAAAAATAAGGAGCAAGATTTAGCTGCTAACTTACACTATCCAATCAGACTGCCACACATTGCTTCGACATGTTGCACACTGATTGGATGAGTGATGTGGGTGAAAGGGGAAGGAGGGGGGGGGGGGGGTTCGGGGCGACACTCAGGAGTGGAGGAGAGAAGTGGAGAAAGCTCACCAGTGCATTAGGGACAGCACGGTGCAATTCGTTCCATTGGCAGCACTTCAAAGAGGAAGAGGAGGGGTATAATCCACCCCAACATTAGCCGGAGGATTCTTCCAACACCACCACACACACACACACACACACACACACACACACACACACACACACACACACACACACACACACACACACACACACACACACACACACACACACACACACACACACACACACACACACACACACACACACACACACACACACACACACACACACACACACACACACACACACACACAGGTTTACACAAAAGCATCAGGCTGCAGGGTTTGGTCGTGGGGTCTGATTGGGTTGGGGTCTAGGGATGATGGGCTGGATGGATAGAGGGGATTTTTCAATTTGCCAGCAAATCAGAGATGATTGGAGTACTCTCTCGTGCCCAGATACACACTCGCTTTAAAAGACACACACATACAAACACAACGCTAAACACATATTACAAGTCCATCTCCACGGACAAGATCAAGCATTTGAACCCAGAGAGGGGAAAAACATCTGCTCACAAAACTGAATAGAGCTTAAATCTAATTAAATAAGTAAAATATATGGGTCAGCTTTAAATGTGAAGGTACTCTGTTTTTTAAATATGTGTGTGAGAAACATAAGTAGATAACATTTAGAAAGAAGGAAGAGAAAAGGAAAGAGGGGGTTGCAAGTGTAGGGAAAGTGAAGACAACTGAAGAAGAGAAATCGAGCTTGTATATATCGACAGCCACTAGCATCAGTAGCGGAGCGCTGTCAACACTCGCCCGGCCAATACGGGACCAAGTGATGATCAATCCTCCTCATGGGAGACCTGCCAGCGCCAAACACAATCAATTCTGCTCCCTCTGTCAGGCCGTCGAACGATGCTGAAGAGGAACTCTGCTCGATTCGAAACAGCCCAAGATTCAAGAACTTGTTGATGTCAAAACGGCGTCAGAACAGATAACATAGCATTCATGTCATCACCCGTGTTTTGTTCTGCTATTGTACCATCCCTTATGTGATACTGAGGTGACGCAAGAAATGCAAGATCCTTTTAAGTTCAGACAACATCCAGGGTTGTACAATATAATAGCGGAGAGAGTTTCATGCAAATATAAGGTGAAGAAGTGGATACACTTATAACAAATATTCACTAAGGGAGTGTTCCAATACCAACTTGGAAGTAGTCAAGTAACTTAATGTGTGACGTATTTCTGGTAACTGCAAACCATGCCCAAGTGCTTATTAAGATTGTGGAAGTTAATACTGGTTAACCTGATTTTCTTTTTATTGACATTACTCAATTTGTACATAATAAAGTAGGACCTACCATACAGTGTTGTAGGTAGAATCAGATAAAACTGAAAAACAAACACACATTCATAAGCTGGGAGGAGTAATTCATCTCTTGATAAACGATTAAATGGAGTTATCTAGAAGCATGTAGTCGTATTATTATGTTAAATCAATTTGATTCTGTCTGGCGGGAACACAAAGTATCTCAAACACACTAAAATTAATATCTGGTAGTTAATGTGTGTGGATATTGTCAGAAAAGCACTACTTTCCCAAAAATATTTTCAACAGATGTGAAAGTTCAGTCATAGATGTTAAAATTAACTACAACTGCTTTTTCAGTTATAAGTCCTAAAACTTGCTTTTGACCGCAATCTGCCAACACCTGGACTAGTCTAATACAATATAATAATTGTTGGATATCTCCAAATACAACTTGTAATAGTATTAAGATAGGTATTCACCAAGTCTGGGTTAAATACTCCGTATGTTGGCATTTTAGTTAAATGCTTAAGACTTTAAATATAGATACTAGGACAAATTGCGACTTCGAAAGATTAAACAGTTTTTTACTGTCCCCTAGAAACTTGTGTGGTGTTGTGTTGTGTTCATTTGTCCTGTTGTGTTGTGTAACCATACACTTTCTACTCAATTTAACATGTTTAATACTGCCAGGTTATCCAGATGGATGAACAAGTAAATGAGCGTTCAGATCAATGCAAAGACGTTTGTTTTTGTAGTGCTTTGCATACTGGAAGATCAATGTTGAATAAGCTATTATTTTCGACTGACTGTACCTTTTATTGATGGGATGAGTTAACCTTAGAGACTTTGAGTGGTATGGTTCACTTCTACTACACACAAGTCAATAAAAAAGTGGTCTGGAGGGAGAGGTGTTATGGAGTGTATGGATACACTGACTGGTCAGGAAGTTAGCGAGGCCTGCAACAATCAATAAACCAGACCACTGGAGACCATTGTGGTAAGGCTTCAGTTACACCAGTATAGGAAACAAAGTACTCCATAGAGCAATGTTTCCATCACAGGGATTACTATATATTCATAATAATCTTCACAGCTTCAGGCTCATAACCTTATGTGCGTAGAAGAGTAGAAGATTGATGGCAAGCTGACATTTTAATCAAAATTATGAATTGGATCAACCACATGTAAACTGTTAGAAACCCACATGTTCTGCTTTTATGGGAAATTATTTTTCACTCCATCATTTCAAGTCAAGAAGGGCAAAAATGTTATCTCAAAAGCCAAATTAACCCAGCAGCCGTAACATGCTGATCAATTGGTCTAATCAGAACTCATTTAGTTCTTTCAGATGGTATTACCTGCTGAGGCTGAATGAGAAAAACCAATGAACAATTGAAAAATGTCATCCAATCATTCCTCTGTGTTTGTAAATTGTTCCTTTAGTTTGTTACAGAGTAGTGGGTAATGTGGTTGTCATGCAGTCATCTAACTGACAAATGTTACTGTGAGTCAAATTACAGTTTATTAATAAAGCTGGAACCTACTAAGGAGTGCACTGCCAACCACACCATATCAGATTGCATGATAAAGAAGTTTAGGATAAAAGTATTTAGGACACCAGAAAATGTGCTTTTCGTTAGAGTCTGCTGAAAGAAAGTAGATTTAAACTGGTTGTTAAGAGGATTTGTGGAGTAAACTTTTTCATCACATATTCTTTTTGGTAGATTAAGTGTCAGAAAGTAATCAAATACCACTCTATGTTTTTCAGATTGCGGTGGAGATTTAAAACATTTATCCAAACATCAGAAGCAGCATAGAAATCTAGCCGCCTGTCCTTGGCAGGACAGGGTAAACTGTATTCCCCGTACACTGGGGTTGCGGTAAATGTTTGGCTTTAGGCAGCCCGCTGTCATTCAGATTCTGTAGGGTAGATTGCAGGGTCAGAGAGAGGTTTTGAGGGCACCGTTGCAGAGAATGCCAATGAACTATCAGAGCAAACATGAGCCTGGAGTGAGGTTATGAGAATGGGTACAACCAATCCGAGAAACCAAGCAAGGAAATTTACATAGTGGTTAGCATTCAGCTGCCAAGTGTGAGCTATGATCCTGAATGAAAGGGGGGGGGTGGACCTCTGACCAACCTCAATACTGGAATACTAAAGTTCTGGTTTATACTGAAATGCAGTAAGCATTTTTTTTGTCAATTATTATAACTGGTGAATAAGTAGCTCCAGAAAGCAGACTACACGTTTAATGGAGGATTATCTTCATTTTCTTTCTTTTATTGTTCATAAGAGTTGATTTAACACAAAAATTGTGTTAAAGGGAGAAATAAAAGTAAGTCCCTCATGACCAGAGGTTCTGCTGCGAATAAGCTAAGGTGGGTACTTAACGCTACAATTCCTAGTACAATCACTAAATAATTCTGTCAACCAAGACAAGCCACCATTATCAAGAACATCTTGGGGTTAACTGTCATCCATCATTGGCAAAGAAATGTGCAACTGTCTGACTCTGACATGTGCAAAAAGTCTACATGTATGTCTTAAAGGCCTCTTTGAACTTTTGTTTCCATGATCTCAGAAGCTGCTGCCAATATTTGTAAAATTTTGGACGATCCAAGCCTGAAAGACCACTTCAATCAGCTGATTCTTTTGTTGACCTCTGACAACAACACAAAGCAGCTTTGAAGCTATCATAAAACATGTTGCGTTTGATACATTTAAGAATAGACTAAAACTGGTGTTGGATGACTATTCTTTATCGATACCCAAAGCCCAGGTATCAGTATCTCGACTGAAAAAGTCCAATCTGTGCATCCCTGGTAATTTACCTTGATTAAACAAACAAACAAAAAATTAGGAAAACATTCCTAATAAGGACTAAATTACAAACCCCCTATTACCACTAGTACTCAGAAATATACCACGCTTTAACATGGCTGATAGTCCGTGACTACCACAGAAGCTGCACCACTTGGGTTTAGATCCAGCAGGCTGTTCCTCTGTGTTGAAGTCCCTCAGCAGATCTATGGAGTCCCTTGGAAGCATCTTCTCCCTCAAGCTACCAATAAAAGTCTTCCTCTACATGACATGCTGTTGCACAAACATGAGCATATTTGTGTCTAGGGAACTCCATGCAGTGGTGTCTAGCAAAGAGCTCATGAGAACACACTGTACCCTCTCTCAGAAAAAAAGACAGAATTCAGTCCGTACTATAATAAGTTGGTAGTGGTACCACTCCAACTCACACACTATTCTACTAGTAACTTTCCAGATCCCAAGAGACATACTAACACTTCTGTGAAAACTGTCATCTGAGCATTTCAAGTTCTTCTCTCCTTCATCCAGGAGCACACAAACCAAAACACACCTAGAGAACAGATCTGAGATAAGTCATGTGTTGACTTGTACGTATAGTGAACAAACGGTCACTGTGAACACAGATCACAAGGAAAATCTAATGAATTCTGTGCAGTGGGTGAGTTTTCACTTGGGCTACCACTTATTCAATCGTTTAATCAGTCATTCATTTGATTATGCTTTCATTCTTCAGGCTATTCATTAATTTCACATTAATATTCACGAAAGCAAAAATCTATTTTTTATGATACTGTCAATAATATTTTAAATTAATTAAAATTCTGAAAAAAGGAAATTAGCCCTTAAACACAACACTGGCTGGTTCAAACACTGATTAGAAACACTGATAGACACAACGGGCAAAACGGCTTCTTGTCTGAATAATGCATTGTACAGACCAACAACTCACTGGCTTCATACCACACACAACACACACACACACACACACACACACACACACACACACACACACACACACACACACACACACACACACACACACACACACACACACACACACACACACACACACACACACACACACACACACACACACACACACACACACACACACACACACACACACACACACACACACACACAAACTCTTTCAACTCACCCTCTCCAGGTCTTGTCGGAGGTGTGTGAATAGTTTGAGGCGTCTGTAGAGGACGTCCTGCTCCTGTTGGGCCAGGTTGTCCACCTCGTCCCTCTTTAAGGTCACCAGAGGTTGGTTAAAGTTTGACTTCCTCTTCATCTTCCAGAATTGATATAAAAAGTCCACCTTGATGAAGAGACAAAATATAATTAATTTTCAAACTATAATGTTAGTGGATTGACACATCAATTATTTCAAATGAAACAGCAAAAACAAATATTTATAAAAGCTATTAAACTCTCTATTAAACCTAAATATTTTAATCTGATCCCACAAATAACAACTAAACCATATAAGCAAGACACAGTTTTCATCAATACATATAGAGTTGTTAGCTGAAAGTGGTAGTCTTCTTTAAAAGTGAAAAAAGCTTTCGCCAGAACTGTGTTTAGAAGCAAACGCCAGTTCATTACAGCACGTTCTGAACAAAAGCCTCTGATTTATCCGACAGTTTACCTGTGAACAGGGAGCACTTTATTTAATGCATTCAAGCCTGCATTATAAATGCAACTCATCAATACCACAATACAATAAATTCTATTATTTGTGGAAGCCACACTCTTTATCACAAATAATATATGAACTACTGTGTATTCGATAGCCTGGGTAACGACTACAGACTAATGTCCATCTTCTTCTCCCGCTTATCCGTCAGGGTCGCGGAGGTAACAGCTCCAGCAGAGAGCCCCAAACTTCTCTTTCCCTGGCCACATCAACCAGCTCTGACTGGGGGATTCCAAGGCGCTCCCAGGCCACCTGGTCCTAGGTCTACCCCTCGGTCTCTTCCCAGCTGGACGTGCCTGGAACACCTCCCTAGGGAGGCGCCCAGGTGGCATCCTCTCTAGGTGCCCGAACCACCTCAACTGGCTCCTTTCAACGCGAAAGAGCAGCGGTTCTACTCCGAGTCCATCCCGGATGACTGAACTTCTCACCTTATCCCTAAGGGAGATGCCAGCCACCCTGCGGAGAAATCCCATTTCAGCCGCTTGTATCCGCGATCTCGTTCTTTCGGTCATAACCCATCCTTCATGACCATAGGTGAGGGTAAGAACGAAAATGGCCCAGTAGACAGAGAGCTTTGCCTTCTGGCTCAGCTCTCTTTTCGTCACAACGGTGCGGTAAAGCGACTGCAGTACCACTCCCGCTGCTCTGATTCTCCGGCCCATCTCATGCTCCATTGTTCCCTCACTCGAGAACCAAGACCCCGAGATACTTGAACTCCTTCACTTGGGGTAAGACTAATGTTGTGCAGGTAAATGGAGAGACCAAACCTAAAAAGTTTTATTTGTGATCCTTTCTCTAGAGATGTATTGTGTTTTGTCTCAGACAATTTGTACAGCCAATCACAGGAGGACTTCTTTTTCTTAATAGACAAAATCTTCATTACTTTGAAATTATATGCACAGCTGTTGCCTGTTAGCAAGTGTTGCTATTCTGACCTGCCTCATCATGAATATGCTTTATTAGCCATTTATAATTATGTATTTTTTCTGTACGTGGAGGTTTATTACAATGAATTACAAATACATGGCATCATTTCTACTCTTTAATATGACAAATTATCATTTTTCGGTTTTAAAGATGCTACGATTGTTTGACAAATCAGTTGATCAATATAAAAATAAATCGGCAACTATTCTTATAATCGATAACTCCAAAAAGTTATTTTTCATGCAAAATAAAGTTTTCTGTATATATGGATTTTTTCTGTTTCATATCATAAATATGTCTTAAATTTGGAATGACAAAACAAGACATCACTTTGGACTTTGAGAAATCTGGTGTAATATTTTTACTATTTTCTGACATTTTATAACCTAATGTGTAACCTAGAAAAAAGTCTGCAGATTTATCGTTCTAGCAGCCATAAAGTATTTCAGTTCCATGGCGTAACATACCTGGGCGACGGGCAGCCCCAGGTTTTCGGCAACCTCCCCGGGCTCCACCAGTTGGTAAAACTCATCCTCCAGCTCCTGCAGCTTCTGTTTCCTCTTGCTCACTTTATCCCTCTCCAGCTGTTCCCGCTCAGCTCGCTCTGATGCCGACATCGGGTACAAAACCGACCTCTGCTCCGGGTCACTGCTGATGTTTGGTAGGTGCTGATGGTCCGGCCGGAACTCAGAACTGACACCTGGGTTGGTCCAGTCAGATCTGGCTGCTGCTATTGCTCCGCTGATCAAGGTGGAAGTGGTGCTGTGGGTTACTAGGCTAGCACTGGTCAAACTGGTTAAGTTGTTGGAGGTGGAACCGCTGTTGCTGGCGATGCAGCTGTGCTCAAGGCAGAAGGACTTGAAGCGAACCTCGTCGTTCTCTGCCAGGATGGTCCTCATCTCCAGGCCGTGGTCGAAGGCGCAGGTCACATGGAAGGCCACGATACAGGAGGGCATGGAGCACTGGTAAAGGAAGAAAGAGAATGAGTACATTAAGATCAGAGACAGAAAAAATAAGAATAAAGGTAGTATAAGACCGACAGTGGATGAGAGATGATAAAGAAGCAGAATGTGGTGGCAAAATGATAGCAGGGAAGTAGAAATCCTATTTGAGACAGGTAATTATGTGGATCGGTTAAAAGAAAAGCAGATAGAACTGCTTGATGGCAAACAAACTCTTATCTTGGAGCGACTTCACTATTTCCTCCTCAATTTCTAAGACACTATTTGTTTTAAAGTGTCATTTTCAGTCAATTTATTGTGTTATCAAGGTTCCAGTACAAGTGCAGCAAAGCAGAAAGACAAGCCCAGTCAAAACAAAACATGGTTCCTCCATTTTTGCTGACATTTGCGTCACTTGGGGTGTGTGTGTGTGTGTGTGTGTGTGTGTGTGTGTGTGTGTGTGTGTGTGTGTGTGTGTGTGTGTGTGTTTGTGTGTGTGTGTGTGTGTGTTTCTCAGGGCTATCCATTACATGTCATACTAAGAGGCAGCCTCCAACTGAGTCCCTCCAGGCATGGTGTGATCGTGTGCGTGAGCCCTTGTGGCTGTGTGTTGTTGTCACTGCGTCCATACAGTTTACTGTATGTGCGGGTTAGTGTGTGTGCATGTTGATGATGGTACTTTTCCGAGGAGTTCAGCATTCAGCGGGATGGTGACTGTACTTACTGTGTTGTTTATGAGTGTGGTGACAAAAAACCTGACTGATCCTTCTGACTCAGTCTGGAAAACAACTTCTGTTTTCACAAACAACCTTTTCATACTTCTCCATACATTAAGCACTAAATCAGTGCTGCTCATTAGCACTGTGTTTCTGTGTTATGTGTGAGGTGGCAGCTGATCAGTGACTGTGCTAAAGCCGCCTGCCTCCCGCCACGGAAACAGGGGAGAGACTCTCCCTACGGGCTACACTAGCTCAAGGACTTCCAGTTAATCTAAAGCATCAACACTGTGACAGCACACATCCTCAGTGCTGCACAAACAGGCATCTGGACTCACTTGTAGGTACACACATTCATATACATCCAGCGCACATGCAAATACAACAAGCGTAGGGCATTAGCAATCCAGTTCACCTTGAGGGCACTTTTAAAGATGAATGGTCTGTAAGCTAATAGCTGTAAAGTGGGTTAGTGTTAGTGTGTCAGCGGGGGTTTGTTTGCGTATTCAACAGCATGTTAAAGAGGTGCCCGGTTCAAACGGATCCACACACGCCCAGCGGGAGGCTAAGAACTACGATGATCTGTGTTGAGAGACATTTTATGTGAGAGGGGCATATGTGTGTGTGTGTGTGCGTGTGTGTGTGTGTGTGTGTGTGTGTGTGTGTGTGTGTGTGTGTGTGTGTGTATGTGCTGGATTTATAATGCTAAACAATTCTGCAAGAAATTGTGTGCCACACTGTACATTAGGACTTTGTTTGTGTCCCTGTAAGGCTTTTTTTCCGAGTGCACATTTGTTTGGAATATATCAGTTGTTTTTGGATGTAAAGGTCTCATATTGAAACTGATTCAAACTTTCACAACTTTTATTCCGTCGTTTTCATTTCAACACCACCTCCAGACGATATACATTGAAAATTAAATGACATTAAAGTTGAAATTATGAGAAGATGAAGAAGACAACAAAGGACGAAGATGAGGGAATACATATACAGCGCATCGGCTTGGCTGTTGGTATTAGACCTCAGCCTTTAGAGCCACATTGAAAAATGAAAGTAGCATGTCAGACATGCATGAACAGCAGAGTAAAAACACACATAATTTGGATATTTGATTCAATTGTGCCTATATGTTGTTAAAGTGAATGTTGAATGTAAGCAACACATGTGTTTTATTAGTAAGTAAGGTAAGTAGGGTGTTAAGCATGATTAAACATGAAAAACTAGAAACCCAACTTATTTCTTGAATTTTTCTTGTGTTGAGTTTAATTTTAAGACACTAAGTTCCCCTCATAAAAACATGAAGCACTGGTGATGTGATTTTAAGCGTGCATATGCCGTACCTGTATGCAGGTCCCTGTGTGTTCTCTACACAGGCTGCAGGACAGAGCCCAGCGGCTGGCGGGGATGTGGGACACCTTGGTAATGGGCTCCATCTTCTCCGGACAGCCTATACTCACCTACAGAGAACAGGTGAAAAAAACACATACAAAGCACCTTGTAATAACCAATAACGAAAATCAACTTTGGGAGAAAATGAATCGCATTTGTTCAACCTTATCATATAGTAGTAACATTTGCTATATGATCATAGCATTTTCCGTATATTTTACTGCTGAAATGAATAGTGGCTTAAGTAATATAACTCATTAATTAAGCAAAATCACAAACATATTTTGGTTATTAGCTGCTTTTCTCCCTTTTGCGCAAAAATAAAATGAATATCTTTGATTTGCATCAGTTGGTTGAACAAGCCATTTTGAGACTTCTTAGTGTGTTTATGAGAATCATGTGACAGATATTATCACCATTTTGTACGCCAAAATATTAATAAACATTAATTTGTCATGCCTCGTAGCACTAAATTCATTAATAACAATTTGTTCACATATCAAAATATCATAATGAATAACCAGCTAGCGATTATGTTTTCCAGATTTTTTTATTCAGCACAAAACCTACATTCAACGTTGGTCTTCTCTGATTGATAATAATCAACTTAATGTAGGTTGAATAATAATTTCTTCAGTGTCTCTGAATTTCAAAAGCCAAGATCTCAAATTGGAAAGTAATTTCTTGGACCTGAAGCCTGGACACCTGTGCTCCCCGGAGAAATTGTAACGATGGCAAAAACCCAGTGTGACTGAGTCTCTCTGAGCGGCCTATTCAGAGAAGCATTGGCCCTAAAACCCTTCTCCACCAAAAACAACCAAAAAGTCATTGACCTGTGCCAACCCGCCATGCAGGAAAGAGTGGAGAGCACTCAAAACCGAAGTGCCATTTCTTCCTTCCTTCCTTCCTTCCTTCCTCCGCTGCCTATTTCTTTCCACAAACCATTCCACCACTTTCACATCCACTTAATCCCATATTTGTGGCATTGCCCACTTTCCTTGTCCTTCATGCTCGCATTAACAAGCTGACGACGGATTTCCGTGGTTCATGTCCATCCCTCTCCTCGTCCACTTGTTCTTATATGTGATTTTATTTCCCTCCTTTCGTCTGCTCACCCAAAGAATAAGCACAAGGCCTTTCTGTTATTATCGATGTCTTTTGGGCAGCACACTCGATCGGAGTAAGGGTCAATTTACACTCCATTGAGGTTGTCAATATAAAGTGCAATTCAGACAATGATGCCGCAGCTGACACCTTCAATGTTCGCTTCTTTTATACAGCTGATGTGTGAACCAATCACTGCCTAAAGGATTTCCACTTTTTGAATGCTGTGGTTGATTGATTGAATTCTTGTGCCCACACATGCACACAAAGAGGTTATATTTTACATGATTCCTCCACATTGTTTCCTCTTGTGTTGGTCAATACTCAAAAAGTCAAGGCTGTAGTTGTCTGTGTGTATGTATCATTCATTCCTTTAACATGCACTATGCCAAATGAGCATACTCTAGCCTCAATTATTTCACATTTCAAAGCCAGTATATTTACAAACGGACAAATGTTTTCAGTGGAAAAGGGGGAAATTTATAGTTTTGAAAAAAAGGCATTTTAAAAGAGGGTTTTGGCATCTGCGCAAGTGTGTGTGTGTGTGTGTGTGTGTGTGTGTGTGTGTGTGTGTGTGTGTGTTTGTGTGTTGTAAAGAGCTGTTTAAAGAGGGACCTCTCTCTAGGGGTTGAAGGCAGAGAGCATACACTCAGTATTGTACTGTAATGTTTGGAGGCACACACACACACACACACACACACACACACACACACACACACACACACACACACACACACACACACACACACACACACACACACACACACACACACACACACACACACACACACACACACACACACACACACACACACACACACACACACACACACACACACACACACACACACACACACACACACAGAGCCTTTACAGCAACTGGAAATTTCCACTCCCATCATATTCAGTACAAACTACAAACCACAACTGTGATGCGTGTGTGGTGTTTGTGCATGTGTGTGTTTCTTTGCGTAGATGTCTACTATTAACACCTCTTTAGCTCATACGAGCATACACAAAAGTCTATGCACACACACGAATGTGTGTACAGCATAGACATGCAAATTATCCTTTTTTCTCCCTCCACGGTAGGAAGAGAAAACAAAAGCGAACGGAGCAACGAAAACAATTAGCCCAATCAAGGGTGACAGAAGGCAATTAAAGTTAAAGGTTTGTGCTGCCAAAAGTCACTCTATTACTGAGAAATCTGCTGCTGGAGTGTGTTGATGAATAGGCTGAAGACACATGACTGACTGTCTTAACATTTTAAAGGTGTGTGCAAGGCATGAAGCACATCCGCTGAAATGAGCTGCATCTTCGGAGCATTCAGATGAGACGTCTCTCCGATAGGTATCATCAAGACACATCAGGTGCTGCTTGGCTACATGCTTTAGAAACAGGTTCCTCATAAATCAATCTACATTTATCTGCAAACTGATTGCGGGATTGACGTTTAGACTGAAGGAGCTTCATGAAGTATTCAAAGTATTTACTGTAAACAAAAAAACCCAGGTGATTAAAAACTGACAGGTGCGTGTATTTCTCAAAATCGAGGACATATTACCTGTAAAACGTTTTTATCTACTGTTGCAATTAATTTCCATTTCAGGTGCACAAAATCCAAAATCGAGGGAATTTATCTTCAAATTAGTCAGACATCGTTTCTACTGAATTCAAGTAAAATTAGCGTCACAAGCTAGGAAAATCAATTAACTTATGAAAATATGCTAGAAAAATATAATAACCCATGACTTACTGGTTCATATTAACACATTTGTGCTGGCTATTTCCCTCTTCATGTTCCTACTAACATCTTAAGGAACAGTGCATAACTCCATTACATAAAAGAGCAACCAAACTGTTTTTACTTTATGTATGTATGTTTAGATCTTACATAACAATGTTCATTGGAAAGATGTTCTTTCCTAAGTATAAAGATTGAATAAATATATAAGGGGTTGAGACTTCAAGGAACATGAGTGGGAGGTCACAGAATCATTCTGTTGATGCGAATGGTGGAAAAGAAAACTGTCCTTCAAAGAGTGTGCAATAAAAGCTAAGCATCTTCAGAAAAGGATGCCTTTAGGGGTGAGGAAGAGAACAAGCTTAGATATGAAGTCAAAATTTGTTTAAACAAGTTAAGAGTAAGAATAAGCACTGTGCGGGTCCCCCTACATCAAACACCACACAGTCTAAAGGTGGTTGTGATTCACCATTTTTAAAGGTGTAAGAAGATTCATGTCCTACACCACATTAAAGAAAAAAACACTCAGACAAACATGAAAGAAAAGGAAACTGGAACAGCTACAAACATCGTACTATATCTGGATGATTTTGACCCCTCTGCCTCTGCTCTGGTCTCACCTCAGGGATCCATAAGGCACAGCTGACGTGGACCCACTTGGTTCCACTGCGGGTGGGCTTGAGGGCCCCCCCCCTCTTGGGGCAGAGCAGACATTTGGGCTGAACGCCCAGAGCGCAGGTCCGACACAACCAGTTCCCCTGGGGCACCTTCAGTATGCCATAACATGCCTGGGACACGGAGAGAAAAAAGAAAAAAGAATTAGAGAAAGAGAACAAATATTTAGAAAAGTTTAATGGTTTTCTAAATGTATCTTCTGTGGGAAATAGGTTGATACATGGGGAAAGCCTGGCTCTGTAACAAAATCTAATCTGTTTAAATTTGACTTATGAACAAACCAAATACAAATTGTGAATTATTACCCTTTAAATGTGCTAGTACGAGGGTTAGGGTAATTTTTGCAGAGCCAGGTAAGGTTTCTGCATGATAAAGCCCATAGTTGTGGCAGTTCTCCTACCTTGCAGTCAATGCTTTTCAGAACACCATGAAAAAATGTGTAGCTATTACAGTCACTCTGACTGTACCCTCCTTCATTGCTGTTTCTCCATTGCTTTCTTATTTAAATCGATCGATATACAGCTTGTGCCATGCTTTTAAAGAACAGTTTAAGCATAATCTGTATTTGGAAGCTAATAAGCAGCACGAAAAAAAGAAAACTGCATTACTTCTACTAAATCAGTTTCCAAAATATATGGCTTTCACTAATTTGAGCTACTTCAGGAGCCAGACTGGAGAGAGATGATTTAAAACAGGCTGGATTTGCACCCAGATGTGATTCTAACCAGCTACACCACAAGGCCACCCCATCGTCTAGTGTTCATGTCAGAATACTTTTTATATTTTGGAAACAGCATGATTTCAGTGGTTGTTGCATCCAAACCAAAACCTTAAAAAGCAGTTACAGTAGGCTGCTGCTTCTTTCTTTTATCATATCAAATTCGCAAAGTCTCACATGGAAAACAACGTCTTCTTTCTTCTTTTAGCCTCACCATACAGCTCCTTAAAGCTAATGCTCAATGCTTCGCCATTAATACACACTCAAAAAAACATGACCTATTAAACATGTTATCATTCCCCCCAAACTTTTTTCTCTCCACTCTCTTGAAATTTAATCAACTAACAGAAGCGGGACATTTTCAAAATGCCACTTGGTGTTGTTTTAAGATCACTGCAGGCTATTGTATAATCAGCGCTCCACCCATTTGCCCTTCCGCCCAAACTCTAGATTAACCTTAAGGTTTTGATGCCAACATAATAGCACACCAAATCATATTTGATAAGATCCAAAGCCCAGAGTCGGGAATGGAGAATGATGTTCTGGTCAGATATAATTTAAGTGTATCAAAGTGCCTTTTTTCTGAGAAGTGAATCATGATTAACACTTCTTTTTGATTCATTATCACAACCTCTGTGTCAGATATATCAAATCTTATTTCTAAGAACTAAATTCAAACTTTTAGCCGAGTCCCAAATTACATTTCAAGGCCAAACATCCTTAAGCATCAACAAACTGCTGCTAAAAGCCAGATCTCAGAATTTAAATCAGTCACCCTACTCCACAGAAGAAGGCCGTCACATATTTTACCACAGAAAAAAGTTAAATACATCATCAGTTATTAGAAGATAATATGATAAAAAAACAAATTTGCATTGACACAAGGAAATAAAACAAGACATCAAAGACTCCATCTTCATCAAAAGCAATTAAAGTAATTGATTTAAGGTTTTGTTGATCAAACCCTTAAAACACTTCAATAACCAAGGCCTATTTTTAACCGGCGGAAGGTTAAAAAGAAAGCCCTACTGAAGAAGCATTGCTGGATTTGTTTGCCATATAAAAGCGATAATATTCCTGAATACTCCCGGGGGGCAACTACCTCTTTATCTGCTCTACATTTTGTTTGTGTGATAGCTAAATGTTTGGCTGTTACTTTTACTTAACACAAACTGCTCTGTGGAGAGGCACTATAGAACAGTGCATTGGATCCAATATACACAAATATTTATGTTTTAATGATAACAATTTGAGTTCTAGGTATTTGCACTTCAGCCTAAATAAAAAGATGTCAAATAGCTGACGCAAACATTTTTTATTAATTAAATTAAGGAATTGACGGACTACTCAAAGAGCAACACAACAAAGGATAGAGTTTGTCATCCTATTGATTGTATGAAATAAACAATTATCACTTCATGTGATTACAATGATCCTGTTTTCGCTCTTTTTCTAAATAATTTTCCATATAAAGGTTTTTTTCCACATTATGAGTGGATTTATCTGTGACAGAATAACATGGTATTTGGTCTGCAGTTGCTCAGCAGGAAGGCTGAGGCAGTCTGATGACACACTGAAGGTGTGTTAGTGTCAACTGGACCGACAGAATAATTAAAACTGTGTTGTTGTTTAACAAACACAGCAGCAAGCCTCAGGGTGTCATAGGTAGCACTTCTGAAATTGCAACAAGTACTTTCAGGCAGATGATAAATTAAGTCAGAGGGAGAAAAATATGTAAGGGCATCTCTCTGAGGAAAACAGCAAAACCTTCTCTTTGAACAACCTTCATTTTGTATTTCACGTTTTTCCCCTTCTGCTTCTACCTGTTTATTCCCCCAAGGGTGATTACCATCTTTAAAAACATAATTTAAAGCCAAAAAATACTTATTATTATATAAATATATTCACAGAAATGCTGTTTTAAGTTTAATTTCTTAACATTTTTTCAAATTAGTTTTTCTAGTCCATGTTCAAAAAGTGTATTGTTTTTCTTGTAAAGAAAACATCTTATTGTTGCATTTTTTTCAAATTGTTTATGAATTTAACCGTACATTCCAAATGTATAGATGTCGCAATTGCTCAAAGGTTTGGCAGCACTGTATGTCATGATGGTCATGCCAACACATTTGAATCGAATCGATAAGCTGCTTAGTTACTGACCTGATGAACGCAGACGTTGCACTTGTCACAGAAGACCATCTCGTTGCCGTCCTCTCCCTCTGGTGAGCGGCAGACGTCACAGACCACGTCCTCGTCATACTCGATTCCTAGGCCTTCCTCCGTCTCGATGGCCTGCCGCATCTTCTCCTCGCATATGCTCTCCAGCTCGACCAGAACACACTCCATCGTCAGCTCGTCCAGCTCTGGTAATGCTGGGGACAGAAAGTAAAACTTGATTTACTTTTGTTCATTCTCTCAAACTCCATTAGAAGATTATGGTAGGTTGGGAAAAACTGGGGTTTAGTATAAGGAAAGGGAGTTGTGTATTTTATTGCATGTCTTCTTCATTGTAATTTTATTTTAACACTTAAAAGAGATATAATGAGAGAGATCATTTAATGAGAAATAATGAGCCTTTAGAGAAGTAAAAGAACAGTTACAGGTAGAAGTATTTCTTAGTTCTTGTTATCTACAAGGATAACACAAATCAGAAGCTACTTATGGGAAACTCAAATTGAGAGAGTCAAGTTACCAAATTTCAGTTATTTTTGCGAAAACACGTCATTAATTGGAAATGCTTGTAGATTCTTAACATGATCCTCACACAGGTCACTGACTGTTTTATTTGGGCAAGCTTTGGATAAATTGTGCTAGAAATTAGCTGCAGGATGTGGGAGTATGTGAAGTTTCAGTGGACTCTATTAACCAGAGAAAAGCATAGAAACCCTGCATGTGCTCCGTCGCTACTAGCCCATATACAAACAGAGCCAAAAACAACCTAATTTGTCATGAAACCTCCTTGCCAACAGCTCAGTTCACTGTGCCAATATTTGTCGGCATTAGCATTAATATTCCTGCTCCATTTGCATCTGAAAGTACTGCCTTGCTCTGAGACTTCTAAATAGTTGATGAAAACTGATTTAACTTGCAATTTCAAGCTTTCTTCCTCATAAAAGAAGTATTTTAAGAACCGTACCAGTAAAGTGTGCTGGACGGTGGCAAACAGATCTGGAAGGCTATTATCTCATTACATGCAACGGTATTACAACACTTATTCAAAATGGTTAACAGCAAGGCATTAAACACTTTTAATGCTTTTAATTATTTATTTTTTAAATAACAGGGATTTATTGGATAACAGTTCAAAACTGTATAAGAATCTTGAGTAAATGCCGTTAATGAAGACTGTCCCAACCCAAATTACAACCTGCAGAGTAGAGTGAATATCTGTTCAGCCACAATCTCTGAAATTCCGAAAAACATTAAAAAAAAAACATTAAGTTGATCACTTTTAGACTGAGTATTTACAATGTCTTTTTGCCTACCGTCTGGATTCTATCACAAGCGATAAATAAACTTCTGCCGTCGTAGAATCTGTAGTTGAGGATTAGTTATTGATTTATTTGAAGGATTCGGCCATCAGTTGGGAGGTTTTTTAAAGTGGGGCTGAGCGTCTTGTGTCTATATCTATTATTTATGTCACTCAATCCCTTTAAAACCCAAAAAGTAAAATACATTTGTCCTGGTTATTCAGCATCTTTGTGCCGACAGGGTTATTTATAATCTGAGTTGCTGTTTAACACATACGTAGAGACTATTTCCAAGTTATTATGGAAATGGACAAAACACCTTTCTGCTGAAGTTGGTTTACTGGTGGGTCATCTTTATTCTTCATATATTACTCTTGAATCTAGCCGTCAACACAAACTTTGTGTAATGAAAGTAATTGTGTGATTGTAAATGGTGTGAATTTAAAAGCTGTATTTCAAGCAGACAAAAGGGAAATACAGTTTGCTATTAACCCGCTGTGACATTTACATCATAAACTGAACACACACAGGAGGGAGGGAAGCAACATCGCTGTGAGTGTGTGTGTGTGTGTGTGTGTGTGTGTGTGTGTGTGAGTGTGTGTGTGTGTGTGTGAGTGAGTGTGAGTCTGTGTCTGTGTACCCATAGTCTAATTGCTACATATTTATCTTGCTTCCGTGTGCGTACACATAAAAGCTGTACGCACATGCACATGTATCATTGTGTGTATTCAGCCAAGACTGCACTTATCTGTCTGAAAGAACATAGTTTCAAAAGCAGACAAAAGACACAGGCACATTGACTGAATATCTTTCTTTACTTTTCAGTATATTCTAATGCATTCATCCTGCATTTTGATGACGCATTATGTTCCGTTCTCTCTTTTAACTTACTTTATTGAATGCATTATAATGCCATAAAGTCTGATATTCAATGCTGAGTGGTGTTTCTCTATCACTACTGACAGGCTGGTGTTTTCCCGTGTTTTGTGTTGCAGTAATGTCCTAGTTCTCTGCAAGAAAGTTTAATTACCAGGATTCAAAGTTTTCAAGTTCACATTTAAAATTCACAGGCTCCCAAATATGCATACAGTAAGTGAGATACAAAATGCTGAATCATCCCATCATGCTTCACCCAGCAGAACCAATCATCCTTCTATTTGTTTGGTCTAGTATTGAAGGTTATGAGAAACAACCCACTTCTGCTCTGGCAGGAAGCATTGTATATATGTGTGTGTGGGTGTCTGTGTTTGATTTAAGGAGAATTACGTCCCAGGAATAAAGGCCTGAAACCCCAGCGGGGATTTATAAACACAATTACTCCGCTTTATCTGGAAGGAGCCGATCAGATATCAAATAAAATGGTAGAGATGGCAGAGATGCTAGGGGTCAGCAGTTGTTGTCACCATGGAAAAATGGAGGATGTAGGAAAGCAGAGGAGAGAGAAAGTGACACTAACTGCAGAAGAAGAGGAACAGAGTAGATGGAGGAAGCAGGTGACGATTAGAGAATAGGATGTACTGAATAGTTTAGAGCATCTGCATCACGATAACAAATTTAAAGAAGCTTTGAGAGTTTAACAGTTGACATGGAGGTGTCTTTTAGATCTGAACTTTCAGATATATGGTTATTATTTTTGATGGAACATATGTAATAAAGGATATGTGGGTTTTAATTGGCAATAGTGGAATAATGAAAAACATAAACATTAATGATAACCTTTTGCAAAATATGCAAAAATCTAATTTTGCTGAAAACCAGTCTCAATTTCTCTGGGAATATTGACTGTTTCGTTTTATATGTGAATATGTTGTTATAGGAGAGAACAATCACCTGTGTTACTAATTCAGTCCCATATAAGTTACAACTTAAACTAGTCCATGAGACTGAACTAAAACCACATCATTCATGACACAATTTGGTAGGTGATTATATAAAAGAAAAAATAGTAATAATCATAATCATTTTCAGTTTAGCACTTCCAACCGTTTCCGATGCCTTTGGAAAGTCTTTGACATTTAATGATGAGCTTTTGTTTCTGTTGAATTTCAACATGTTCTCTGGCGTTCTTTATGAATTTAGACTGTGAGTCAGTTTGCACTCACCCATCTGTCTGAACTCGTTGTTGACCAGCTCCAGCCAGGCAACATCCAGGTCGTCCAGGTCGTAGCAGCTGTAGCGCTGGGTGGGAAGAGGCTGGGTGATGCTCTCGGTCTCCTGCCTGTTGTCTGAAAAGACGTCCGCTGAATCAATCGACAGCAACCTGAAACACACACAAAGATACACAAAGTCTTCATCATGTGGTCTGGAAACACATCAACAAACCTTAGACGTCACTTTGGCAACTCACATGGAGCCACAGCTAATCTAACTAAACTGAATACAACTCATAATTCAATGTGTTGATTGGTTGATGTTCATTGACAAAATAATTAAACAATACAACATGTAAGCTGTGGTTGCTGGCACCCATGAGTTGGCACACTGTTGACAGTAATAATGCTCAACCTAAGTAGTTTACTGCTTCAATGCGATGTTTACAGCTCATCAAATTTAGAAGTGAAGACAGAAGCTAGGATTTGAGCTTTTCTCTCCTTGACTGTTTGAGACACTGAAAAAACACCTGGGGGGATTTTCTTTTGCAAAATGGATGACGCTGCATTCCTTAAATCTGTATTTATAATGGTAAAATTGAATTTATTGGACAATAGGCTTCTGTGACATTCACCCATCAACAAGATGTACAGACCAATTATATCCACAGCTGGTGTCTGGCCAATTGACCAGAATCAAATGATGGGAATTATATATACTATAACTGTATATTCAACTGTGATGGTCATCTTTAAATACTCCCTCATCTTGTCTGAGCATCCTCCTAACAGACATGTCCTGACCTCATGATCCAGGAAGACTGAATCAGAGTTTGATGGATGCTAAAAACAATAAAAGTGAAAGGGCAAAAAGAGCAATCGAAACAATGACACATGGAGTGGTAGTACGCAGCAGTGACAGGAAGCTGCTCCAGGCAGTGTCTGGTCTCTAGAGCCTCAGGCCGGGATGTCTCTCTGTCAACAACAGCAGGAAATGGGGTCAGGAACTCTGCTCGACCCACTGGGAACCAATAAAGACTCTAACATGCTCATATGAATGTGTGTACACTTACACACATGAATCCTACACACAGGCCTGTGTAAAACCTCTGGATGCTCTGATTCATGCACAAGCTTATCATATTCTATTCTATGTATTCTATTTACCTACATAATAGTTCACGTCTCCTGCATTACTTGAACTGAATTGGTCTTGCAAAATTATTTTTCACTATTTTATTTCTACTCGCACTTATTCATTGTTTTAATATATTTTTTAGGTCTTAAAATATATTTATGTTGCATTGTTGGAGGAAACTGTGACTTGGGTTTTTCATTGTCTACCTACAATGTAGCTGTGACTATGACAATAAAGACCTTTGAACCATTGAAAATCAGGTAGATGCATACACAAACACACATTTTCAGGCAGGGAGACACAATACCAGAGTGAAACACTGTACAGAACGAACACACACACACACACACACACACACACACACACACACACACACACACACACACACACACACACACACACACACACACACACACACACACACACACACACACACACACACACACACACACACACACACACACACACACACACACACACACACACACACACACACACACACACACGATTCAAACGCCCGGTAAAGTCTTGACCTTTGTGTGAAAAGGTGAAGTGTGTCAGTGATCAAAACAACAAAACAAAGCAACCTTTAGCTTTCTGTTTAGCTCCCCGCCTTCGATGCCACATTATCACACTGCTCAGTTATTATCATCATGCTCCGTCACTGCCGACGCTCGTACTACCAGCCGCACTGTGATCATCATCCTCCTCCTCATCATTATCATTATCCTCCCCATTATCATCACTACTGCTGCCATCATCATCACAACAGCTGCCACAATTTATTAGAATGGCAGTTCTTATGTGTTGCCAGAACATTTACAATATGAAATGAAAATAACACAGACGATCAAATAAACAATTCAACTGTCGTACGCCATGGAAAAAAGCCTCATCAGAGCAAGATTTATTCTATTACACTATGAATTTGAAAGCGGAATAATTTTACAATTTCACACAATACAAATGTAATTGTTTGAACTGTAAACAATAAAACTAATTGAACCTTAACAATTCTCATTACTCCCTATTTCCTCGTCATTTTCTTATCATTCTTAACGTCTACCTGTCTTTACCTGTTCCTCATTCATTCCCCTTTCATTTTTCTTGCTTAGACATTTGGCTTATAGTAAATGCAAGGATAATCTTTCTGTGTAAACCAATAAATGAATTGAAAATGAACAAAAATGCAGTATTATAAACTTTTCCAAAGGACTAAGATTGTATTTTACTTGTGTATGTGCACTGTTGATTGCCCCACCAGCCCTGGATCTTTGCATTTCCAGATCAATCGATGTCACCCTCTCAGTAATCTGTGAATGAGTGGTCAACATCAGCATTTCCCTTGCTGATAGCGCACTCATAAATCAGATAAAAGGCACAGATCTGATCTATTTCTGTTTGGGAATGGCCAATTTAGACCGCCAGTGCAGGATCAGCGGAGGCAAATGTGTAATCATTAATAAATGAAAAATGTACGATCTTTCAGTGAGGACAAAAAGGCAGGTCCCTGTTTTGGCCTGGTATCAGTTTGATATCCGATACTGGACAAACAAGCCCAGTTCACTGGCAGGGGAGAAAGGAGAGAAAAGAGCGAGACAAAGGCAGGCGCGCACACACACACACACACCACTTCTCTATAACAGCTCTGTGTTACACATACTGTAGTAGTCACACACACACTCTCTCGCGCACACACACTCTCTCTCGCACACACACACACGCACACACACACACACACACACACACACACACACACACACACACACACACACACACACACACACACACACACACACACACACACACACACACACACACACACACACACACACACACACACACACACACACACACACACACACACACACACACACGTTTGGTACTGCAAACACTAGGCTGGTTGTTTCTCTTATGTAACGGTAAAAGCAACTTCAGTGTCTTATTTCATTAGTGGGTGGTGTAATTGCGTTATCAAAGGATTAGGCTGCTGTTATTCTATATTTGTGTTATTATTAACAAATCCCATGAAAGGACCAAAACCAACAGTATGTCCTATCAAATACTTTCTAGCTTCCAGAAGCCCATTAGTTCTTACAGTTTTAAAAACAGTAACAATGTAACCTCTTAATGCTTAATCATTTCCCCAAAAAATAGGAACTGTAGTTTAAGGAAATGTTTTTTAAGCAAAACGAAGACTTTACTAGGGGACTCGTAAACCTGCAGACTAATACAAATGTGCAGCTGAGTAATAATGACAGTAGGGAATACAAATTAAATGAAATATGCTTCAGTGGCTGTGTTTGTGGTAGAGGGGGGAGATGTCAACCAATGCAAAAGTGATGTTTTGTATCATAGACTGCATATTTAAAGGGGGTTATAAGCGTTTGTACAGAAATGAAGATTGGAATTTGTATACACAGATACAGTTACTTGCTATATGGATAATGTATTTCTGCTTGTGTTCTTAGTCTTCATAGTTTTTGTTGATTGTAAGAAACATTTACATCTACCGGATGAAAACTGATTTTCAAGTTCATAATGTGATAAACATTCAACGATGTAATATACTGAGATTTTATCAGCAGAGTGCGCGTGGAGTTGATGATCTCAGCTTTGTTTATTCTAATAAGGGCTTTATTACATTAGGCTTTATGACTTTGTTTGGCTTCTAGCTGTGACTGCCAGTGTTGATTTACCTTAGCAACTTGGGAATGGGAAAAAATAGAAAAGAAAAGAAAATGAGGACAAAAACAAAATCATGAAAAGACTAGCCAATGTTTGGATGTTACGTAAATGATACATGCACAAAACTGGAAACCTGCGTACATTCAAAGCAAAAATGAAATCTGATCCCCAGTCACAATGCAAATACTGATGTATGTTTGTGAAATTAGACCTTATCTGCATTACTGATATCAGTTCAAGAGTTGGAAAATCATTCAATGTTTTGAATAAGAGCTAAGATTATGTAAATTGTGCTTTTAAGCCTGGTGTGGTGACATTTACTGTAAATTGAGCTTCTGGTTTGTTATTTCACAGGTACTGGAGAAAAAAAACATGAAAGGAAAGCTACGCCACATAATAATGTCAAGTCATCCAATCTAACAGGATGTGAGCCAATGGGGGTCAGGGCACAATGTGTTCTTCCACTGGTAAGTATCATGTAACACACACACACACACACACACACACACACACACACACACACACACACACACACACACACACACACACACACACACACACACACACACACACACACACACACACACACACACACACACACACACACACACACACACACACACACACACACACACACACACACACACACACACACACACCTTACATAATGTAGGTAAACAAAACCGTGTGCAAAAGGTCTGTTTGTTCAGCCTCTATCAGGAATACAAAAGCAGAGACAAAGTGCAGAATCATCTGTTAATACTGAACACAATAACAGAATCTCTGCCAAAAATGTGAACAGATTGTTGTCTCTTATGGGATCTAAGACCAATACTTGAGTAAGTCATGAGCTAAAGATTATGAACTCTAATTTTACATCTCAAATGTTTCACTAGTTTACAATTTATCCGCTGTAATTCTCTTCCTCCCTAAACGGAGTATGATACACATACACTGTAAAAATCTGCATTTAAGTAATAAAGAATAAGTATCACTTTTTGGTGATTTAGCATTTGTACAAAAGTTTGAAAACATTTAAAATCTGACTACATAAGTTTAGATTTCACAACAGCCGATTATAATTCATAAAATTAATTGGGCAACTAAATCTATTATTCCTAACATAAAGAATCAGAATCCCTTTATTCGTCCCAGGGGAAATCAAAATTTGCTACAGAAGCAACAGAGCCAAAGACAGCTAAAAAAATATTAAGATAAAGAAAACACACAATTTACAAAACACACATCCTGTAAGGAGATATAGCAGCCAGGTACATTTTGCACAGTTATTAAAAATGGCTTATTTATGTTTATATATTGCACATAAATTGTTATTGCACAACTAGTCAGTTTTTTTGTTGCATGAATGGGGGGTCTACCAGGGACCATGCTGGTCGCTGCAGGAAGGAAGAACCTTACTTCAAGAAGAACAATTTACTTTAAACTGAATGTGTTTCAAGATCAACAACAACATCGTAGTGTTTTAATTAGAATTGGTTGGGCATTCAATAATAAAGTCTAGACTTCTTAACACTGTTATTCCTGATGTTTGATTGTCTCAATATGTTATTAAAGAGGAAAGGGGCATTCAATGTATCACATTAGAAAAGTTGGAAAGTGAAAATGAAAGGTGTATCTATGAATCCATTAGTAGTGATTTCTCAATAGAAATATAGAAAGTATCCAAGAAGCACGCCAAGGCAGATCAGCTATAACTAGTGGAGTATTTTTTACATTTTGAATCAAATAATTCTATGTTAAACAGTTTTTTAATCAGTGAGTGTTTCCTTTTGCAAGCCCATTATATGACACAAAAAGAATATTTCAGCTAATAATGACGAAAATAATAATAAAGAAACCTTGGAAATCACTTCTGTTTACAGTTGAGGAGTCCTAATGAGGGGAGCAGCCCAGAGGGAATATTCAAATGTTCCCTCCTTGGATTCATAACAATACGACAGCTGAATTTTCTTTGATCTTAATGGTGTGTCCTATGAAATATTTATCAGGAGGAACTACACACCGTGGGGCTCTGATTAAAACAATGAAACCAAAGTCCCCCCACCATCCTTGCTCCAGCACTGAGGCCCTGAGGAGAGGTGTCTTTGGTTTACTACACGGGATGTGCCTCTGGGGAGCAGAGGAGTGGGAACTGTAAAGTATATCTGGTGGCGTATCACTGCTGAATGGGATGTTATATGAGCTTCAGCAGGGAAGAACAGCGATGTATATGTTGGTGAGTGCGTGAATGCGAAAGTATGATCAAGAGAGCGAGAAACCTGGGTCACATAACTTTTACAAATAATTCTTCTGCGTTTGCTCCACGAATACAAAATGATTTCAACACCATCTCTTCTGAAATAAACAGAAACAACAAGCTAAGTATGTAAAATGCAATCCTATTGTATGCAAATGACTAGCCTTAGTTACATAACCCATATGATCTGCGATATTTTAGCATTACAGCCTCTAATCTATCTTGTTTTCCTCTGTTTGGAGAAAACACTAGATGTGCACAGTGTGTACCATTCAGTTGAGTGTTTAGCGATTTGCAGCAATTTATAAATGGCCAAAAATGTAAATAGATATAAAGATATCCAACTTAAGGTAAATAGTAAAACACTTTATTGTAGGAACCTTAAGTTGGGTCTGGTCATTTCTCTTTCACTATTAGTAAGTCAAAAATTGAAGATATAAATAAATATATACAATATTTGTACAGTACAGCTCCGAGACCACTCCACATTTTTCTTAAATCTTTATCTCTACATGTATGGCAGCCATTCCAGTGGCTGTTGAATTCCAACACAGAAGAATGTTGTCATCAGTTTATTTATCAGTACTGTTTTAACAAACTGCATTAGATTAAACTGGTGATGTTAGCAGGGGGTACATTGCCTTGCATTTAAGTGAAATTGCGAATAAACAAAAAAACATGCAAAAGAAGCAATACAACCTATACCGTTTTATTTAAAAAAGGTTGATAGATAAAAACAAAAGAGATGGAAAGAGGGTAAGTAAAATTCAGCGAAGCCTTTTCTCTTTCCTCGCTCCCATATGTTTCTCACCGCTGTGTAAATCTCATTTTCCTCCTTTTCATAAAACGTCAATAATAATCTCCTCTCAAGGAGGGATGAAGTGGATGGTGTTTACATAAGACGTTTCCAGTGTGGGCAGAGCTGTCCGTCTGACTCTCTGCCCACACTGGACATGTTTGGTTTAAACAGACATCAACTCCTGACAGATCACTCACGAAGAGCAGGATGTCATTCAAACCAGCCTGGAAATATATACGGGGCAAGGAAGGAAAGAGGGCATGGATGAAAGAGAGTAAGACAAATGGTTATGAAAAAATAAGGGAAGAATAGACAGAATTGTGTTTAAACTGTTAAAGGAGAGATGCTGTTCACAACTAGAGTTATCTGTCATCCACCTGCCAACTACCAGTACAAGAAAAAGAGCATGCAATGCTAAAAAGGATTTTTTTCAACCATTTCATTAACCATTTATCTGCCAGTAACAGATGGCATATAAGTTGGCAAAAAGGGAAGAAGATGCTTGCACACATTTTCATCAACTTAAAACATGCAAAAACACCGTTGTTAATAATCCATCCATCCATTATTATTATTAACAAATCCTTGTTAATAATAAGAGCTTTTATTCATATAAAAGCATTTTGAGCTGCAGAGTTTACTGCAACATTTAATAGAACGTCAGAATAATTGATTACATGTTTGTGACAGGCCTATTAAACTTCAGGGAGCGGTGGCAGTAGATCACACAGAAAAAGCCAAATATTAAATGAGTAAGGTGATTGTTTAACCTGTTTCATCTCAGAAAGGATTAATCACATCCTATTACGTGTTTGCTTTGCAGAAATCACTCAAAAAAGCTTGTTGGGGGAAATATTTTTTTACCAGGTCGGGGAAAGAATAGATCGATCCGTTACTGTTTATTGAGATATGTGAAAAAACTCTGTGAAGCCTGCAGGTCACACAACAGACTGAAAATCAGCAGGTATACCTGTTGTAAACAACAGTTGGAATAAAGTTTTTTCACATTAACAAAGAGGATTGTAAAATCAATGTTGCTCTCTTTGAAATCTTTTTTTTTGTTGAAAGAACAATGAATTAATCAGACATAAAAGGGAGGTCAGAAATACAAGAGGAAAGGAACAATGATATGAGAAAAACCCAGACCTAAACAAAGCAGGGACGAAGTTACAGAGAAATGAAAAGAAAGAATACAGTTGGTTTTGAAATTAAAGAGATAAAATAAAATAAAATCAAGGAAGAAGAAACAGAAAGCTGCGTTTTCCTCCAGCTTTTAACCTTTTCTTTTATCCATTTAATTCCAAAATGGCACAATGAAGACACTTGTTGATAAGGGCGTTACTCTGCATACAAGATTAAACCACTTGTTCAGACATACCGTTCATGTGTGTGTGTGTGTGTCTGCGTGTGTGCGTGTGCGTGTGTCTGAAATAATCTCTCATTCTTGAAATACCTCACTGTCACAGTACGGCTGAGAAAACTGGCTATTCTTTTTCTTCCCTGTAATCCCTCTTTCTTCCCCTAGTTTTCACAGACTGTGTGTTTATGGCTGTGTGTTGTGTGTATTTTGTGTGTGTGTGTGTGTGTGTGTGTGTGTGTGTGTGTGTGTCAGTGTGTGCTGCCAACAGCTCCTCAGCCCCTTATCCTTGGGCAACCCGTAGAACCCCCCCTTCTCTAAAACACAATCCTATATCAGCATGCAGACTGGAGCAGGAAAATCAGGCCAGCATCATCACAGGGACCAGGGGCTACCCTGTGTGGCACTGGAGTGTGTGTGTGTGTGTGTGTGTGTGTGTGTGTGTGTGTGTGTGTGTGTGTGTGTGTGTGTGTGTGTGTGTGTGTGTGTGTGTGTGTGTGTGTGTGTGTGTGTGTGTGTGTGTGTGTGTGTGTGTGTGTCTCAACCATAAAACATGTATTCAGGTGTTCTTAATGTTAATGAGAGCAATATACAAATATTGATTTATAGAAGCTTTAAATGAGGCAGCTGAAGTTTTGGTGTTTTGGTTAACCTTAAAATGTGTCTTAGTCAATGTTTCAATTATTAAAAACACAGTAAAATGTGTTAATAAATAAACATTTTAACTAGTAGAACCAGTGTGAATGTTAAACTACCCGGTAATCCCCGTTGGCACTACTTGTTTTGTTCTGATTATAATTCAAGAAACTCACATTTCTATTATTTTTTGCATTGCAATCAGATGAAATACTAAATAATCAAATATGAAATGCCACTGCAGTAAAGGCAAATTGTGTACATTGAACACTTTCATATACGTTTCCTCAAAACTGACAAATACAAACACATAAAAATAGCCAAAAAGTATGAGCACAGGCAGAAGCACACACACACACACACACACACACACACACACACACAGTACAGCATTGGCTTTTAGGAAGTAAGTCATCTTCAAGTCATATTTATGTAGACAAACACACACACAGTCATCTTTGTTATATTTATGTGAAATAAATGATGGCACTTTTATACAACACACACAAACACACACACAATAACAAACATATTGTTGTACAGAGATCCTTGGGAGCAGTGAGTCAGCTTCATGTCATATTCATGTTAATGAAATCAATCATCCCCTAGAAAACACACATCAACATCATTTGCACAGTGACCTTTCAGAGATGGCTCACCCCTGTGCGGATTTGAGAGCAATCAGACAAACAAACACACACGCATATGCACACACACACACACACACACACACAATTTAAACTTAAATTCCCAAGAGTTCAAAATTAAACACAGATGACCACAAACACACATGGGTACACAGACACACACAACTCTCTCACACACACACACACACACACACACACACACACACACACACACACACACACACACACACACACACACACACACACACACACACACACACACACACACACGTGTGTTTGTTTGCCTTTCCTGTTAACAGTTTCTCTACCAACTGAAAAAAAGTACCCCCACCACCTCATTTTTTGCAGTCTTGTCCTCAGAAATTGCAATCTATGTTAATCAAAAGAGACGAGGCTCATCATAACAAGAGGAAAATAAATGTAAGAGGGCAGTGCAAAGAGACGGAGGGGAAATGTGTTTGTGCCTGCAGCAAGGTTTTGGCAAATGAGGCGGGGGAGTGTTTCATTCATATTTTCCACCCAGTGTGTTGGGAGCCAGAGAGGCAAAAGAGTGACAATCAGAGGGGAGAGAGACTCTTTGAGGTGGAGGCAGATAGGACACACAAAAAACCTTTGTCATGTTTTGTGGTACGCTTCGACTTTAGCTCTCTTTCAACCCTATCATAGTACACCATCATGTTCCTGAACTTGGGTTAAAATGCTTGATATAAAATGTAATACAATCTCAACCCATTATCTAAATAGCGCATGAAATCTAAAGTCTGAAAACGTCCTAATCCTTTAGATCATTTTAGACTACATTTTCAACTTCTGAAGCAAAGAATGAACAGGTTTAATCGAATAAATGTTAACAAACTGCAGCTACAATGTGAAAATGAGAAGATATTAAGGACAAAAATAATCATTACATTGTTCCTTTCGTGCCGTAAAATCCAAATTAAATCCTACTGGAAGAAGAAACAGTAACTCCAGCCTGCTCACAGGCAGAATAAACGTGAAAGCCAAGTGCTTGGTTACTGCACAAGCTGTTCAGGAGAAATGAGATTATCACTTTATGCTTTTTTTGGAACCAGGCCCCTTTCACTTTAATAGTTTAAAAGAAAGCTCTGAGAGACTGAAAACATTAGCACATACGGCGTGTATGGTGCCCATGTGAATTTTAATTGACTTCCCACTGCCTGGGGGTGGGGAAAAAGGCATTTTGGGATGGACTGTCTCTTTGAGAGACTTGAAAGTACTTCCAGGAAAATCAGGAACATTTTACTTCACTTTAATGCCATTATTTACAAGTAAGCGTAATCAGAGTATGAATATCCACTGAGTGCCTGCTTCAATGGCCCTGACGCATTTTAAAATAAACATAGGGAAAGAAAAAAGGCAAATAATTGGCACTTAATTTGTATTAAGAGAGTATATTTTGGGTTTGCTTGATGTAAGCAAGTTTGGGAAGCAAATCTTTCCAAATCAGTCACCCAGTCCTCGGGGCAGGAGAGTAATGTCACCAAACTGAGCCACAATGTTCCCTATGTTCCCTTCAGGAGGAAACACTAATACCTCTTTATATAAATGATTACACAACAACGGGCCAGTGCGCAAGTGTGTGTGTGTTAGTTTGTTTGTTAGAGAGTGTGAATATGTTCCATTTGGTTTTTCAAGACTTCAATTTCAGGCCTTCATTTGATGCATAAAGCAAATTATGTGTGTGTGTGTGTGTGTGTGTGTGTGTGTGTGTGTGTGTGTGTGTGTGTGTGTGTGTGTGTGTGTGTGTGTGTGTGTGTGTGTGTGTGTGTGTGTGTGTGTTTCTTCTGTGCTTTTGACAGATCAAGAGTAAGCATGTGGGAGTTGTTTTAAAAAGCTCCTTTGAAAGATAGGAGACCAGAGAGAAAGGGCGCTACTGAGCAGGAGAGAGAAAAATAAAGCATGTATAAAGCAGAAAGATAGGGTAGAGAAGAAAAAAGCAAAAGAGAGAGTAAGGCATATAGGCCTACAGTCAAAGGGAGGTCACACAGAGAATGTAATATTTGTTTTGATTATGTCATGAAAGTTACAATCTTTACATTGTGTGTGTGTGTGTGTGTGTGTCTGTGTGTGTGTGTGTGTGTGTGTGTGTGTGTGTGTTTAAATTCCTTTTTACCTCGTGTACAATAAGGATGAGTCACTTTTCTCCAGGAGCAAATGCAATCTACTAAAGTGTGTACACGAAAGTTTTTTTGTGTGTATATAAACACACCACTAAGCCCTTCCTACACCAACTTGATAGCAAGGATTACACTCTTATACAAGGCCTTAATATAATCTTCTCACACACACACACACACACACACACACACACACACACACACACACACACACACACACACACACACACACACACACACACACACACACACACACACACACACACACACACACACACACACACACACACACACACACACACACACACACACACACACACACACACAAACTTTGGGGCAACCAGAGATGTATTTCCATTTCCTCTTTGCTTCAATATCCATCAGTGACACATGTTCACACCTGTGACTTGCTCACTCTGTAATTGGTTTGAGGAGGTTTGATAACTGAAACTGCTTAACAAAATAAAGCCCTTTGGAATTCCCCTATTGAAACCAATGTTATGTTAAACATTGAAGATCTGCAACAACTTTTTGGTAGCTGAACAGACAAGCATACAACAGATGTAGTTACTTATTAGTGGCTATATCTCAGAATAGAAACCAAAATAAATGTTGATTTTTAATTTGAATTTATTGTACATTTTATTTGTACATTTTTACCTGGTTGCTTGTTTTGAATACTAGAACACCTGACTTAGACCTAGTACATACTGTACATGTGTTTTTTGATATATGCATGGAAGTTTGAAGACTCAAAATATTACAATTGACATACAAATGTAGGCTAGATTGTTTTAACATGAATTACTGTATGAACAACTCTTTTTTCGTGGTGAACTGCAGTCCACTGACCATAATAAGGTGTTGCTGTTGTTTTACTAAGGATATTTAGATGATTTTGCCAGAGCTGATATAATCAGCTGGAGCCTGCTTTTCACATCCAACCAGAATGGGTAACAGTCATTGTTGGCAAAAAACGAAATGCCTGAAGCATTCTTGTTCTTGCAATGACCCTGGTTTGATGCATGCTGGGACCTTTGTTGCTTGTTGTTTCCCTCTTTGACTTCATGTTTCCTGTGTGTATCGCTTTTACCAATTAAAGGAAACACACCAAAAAAGAACATACAAAAACATAACAAATAATAAGCCTGCTAACAAAATGTTTGATAAGATTCAACAGAATATTCAATTATAAATATTATAATCTTGGAGTTTAGCTAATCTGCAACCTGTATCTAAATATAAAAGAAAACCAGCTTTCAGAGCACAACCCGTCACAAAAGTGATATAAAGTGTAGGTCGTCTTATGGTCACAATCCTTCATTTGCATGCTTTTATTTTTGGCTTAATATTTTGCTACAGGCTGCTATCTGCTCCAGCAATGTTCCCATTTCCCCACAGAAATGATTAAATCAAATTTAATTCAATCATACATAATCTAATCTGTGATTTATAATACCGCTATCTGCTATATTGGAAGAACAGCCAGAAGACTCTCCTAACTCCCTTCTTCTCCCTGTCTAAACCCACAGTGCCGCTCTGAATGCTGACTAGCGGGTAAGACAAACAAGACAAAAAAACAGAAACGGGTTTAAGTACAGAATGAATTGTCTCTTCCCCCAGCGCCTTAAACACCACTACACACAAACACACACAGCAAGAGAAAATGATGGGAGCAGACAGTCAAGTGTTTTTCAGTTCTGTGAAACATATACAGGTCATAAATATTAATATACAAACGAGAGAGAGAGTGAGAGAGATGTGTTTTCTGCTGTCATGTTGTCAAGCAAGGGTGAGATAGTTTCTCTGGGAAAGAGTATACAACCAATTAGCTGCTATAAAGTGTCCTGAACTGGTTTATTGTCAACGCTCTTAACAAGTGGAAGAAATAAACAAAGACTGACAGAGAGAGCCATGAGCTCTGCATTTTAACAACCACAGTGCTAATCAGCAGATGAATAACCTATAGGCTCCACATTCCGCATACACACACTGACAAAGATGCATATTGAAGTACACAAAGACATGGACACACACAATTCGTCTTTCTATAAATGTTTAGGTAGCACATTATTACTGATTTTGGAAATACATTTTCACGATTGCATATGATTGCGTTACCTATAGGTGAAAGTTAAAATGTTGATTAAATGAAAAAAGACAATAAGTGAGAAAGCTAAACTTATCTTACTCAAAGACAAACCAGATAGTGGTCACACACAAACATTGCTAAAATCCAAATAACCGGCGTGTCACACTTGGGACTATATCAACCACATTAAATCCAACAAGTGGCACTCCAAAACAGTGTGGCACGGACACCCCCACAGCAGGATGGAAACATCCCACCAAATCTGAATTCTCACAATCTGACATGAGCTTTTCTTGAATCCAAGCCAGTCCCAATGTTAGCTGATGCTAGCTAATCTGAGAGACATAATCCAAAGAGCCAGTGAAACCCAGTGAGGAAAGAAGTGAGGTCATAGCAGGGAAATTCACACGATGAAAAGAGAGAGAGAGAGAGAGTAAGGGATGATTGAAATAGACAGAAAGAGAAAGCACTTACTCCCACCTCTCTCCATGTGTGCTCTTCAGTGTCTCCCAGAGACAGGAGCTAATGGCCTAACTTTCTGCCTGTGCTCCCCCAGCAGCCGATGCTGAGAGCTGCTTCACTGCAGAGCCTCCAGCTATCCTGCTGGCAGTTTGTCTTTATGCCAACGCAAGAGTTTTTTTCCCCTTCTGCTAAAATCAACATTCCTCAAGCAAATACAGCACCAATCTGCAATCTGGCCAATCAGAGTGGCCAAATGTAGCATTTTTAGAAGCAGTAAATCATTAGTATTGGGAGAGAATAGTGTAATTACCACACACAAAGTAGGCCCTTGCCAAAATGTATGGTAGCCCATACTGAAACCATTACATTGTCAGAAAATATCGGGAACAGGACCTTGGTGCTTGTTTGCTTTTCATTATTTGTTAAATTACCAGTTTATTAGTTACAGTTAGATACAGCACTGTTTTTGTAATGAATTCTGATCTCTTAATCACCAACACATTTCAAACTTGTTCATCTGTTCAAATAGGTCTGGTGTTGTGCCTACTGACAGCTATTTTTATTTATTTTATTTTCTTTCTTCTACAATTAGCTGAGATTCAAGCAGAATGGGTACATTTTTACGATCAAAGGAAATATTAACTGCTATTGTTTAACACTGGCGGTGAGGAAAGGATTCTTCACACAGCACTTGATCGGTTTGGCAAATCAAAAGCACATACAAATAAATAGCAAATGTGAACACTATTTTAAGCTGAGAAACTAAATGGTCATTCAGTCATACGTTGTCATTATTATATTGTACATTCTTTATACTGCTGGGCTGTAGTAATGTTTTTAATAGGTTACAGAGAAAAAAACACTGTGGTTTTTCTTAGTCCTTTAATTTAGTGTTTTTTATTTAATGTCAGTTCGTCATTAACCTGCTTTCCCTGTTAATTACAAAGAGACACCAGTGTGGACGCAGCCAGATGTTTGAAAGTCTGACTTATTGCAGTTACACACACACACACACACACACACACACACACACACACACACACACACACACACACACACACACACACACACACACACACACACACACACACACACACACACACACACACACACACACACACACACACACACACACACACACACACACACACACACACACACACACACACACACACACACCTGGCCTGTGGTTAAATGATTAAAAAAGGGTTGATGAAACTGGCAGTTAAATGCTGGATGTGTATGGCTGAAGTTTGGGAGTTGGTTAAGCAGTATAAAGACTCACAATGCTATAAAGGACTCACAGAAAATGTGGGTTTACTTTAAAATTACACTCAAATAGTACCAAATTATTTAATACTATACATATAAAAGTATTGCTTTAAAGTAAGTTGTTGTTAATGCTTACAATGGATGTACATATGAGGACATTTCCATATTTTGGCAACTACATACTATGCTTTATTTCAAATCACATGATGCTAGTTATTTGGTTTTATTATTTGTTCAATATGCATGCAATGATACTGACACATCATTTAACAGCTACCTTAGTGGAGATTTTGCAGAATGAGAGTACTTTTAATTAAAAAGTTCGTATCTGAACAGTTGCTAAAACTAAACTGGTGCTTTTAATTACTGTGCAGGTTTAATATCCTGAATTTCCTTATTATAATAAATATTATAAGCTAGCAGGTTTTCTTTGTTTCTATGTTTCTCCTTCTTCCTGCTGTGAGGGTTTTTAGAGAGAGTATGCAACAGCTGAAAGCAAAGTCATTTCTAATAGTCTGCTTTGACGAACAGTCCAATAATTGGCTTGGATAGAGAAAAAAACCTCTATGCTTGCGAGAAAAAAGGCATCCGCCCAACGAAGAGATGAGGAACGATCTGCTAATAATCTGTAGAAGCTTTGATTCTTTTGATACCTATGACTGTTGTGATATTTTTCCTGTGATGTTTAAAAATTCACAGAAGCTGATCCAATCTGAACCACAGGGGGCTGCAGCTGATCGCTTTTTAGTGGTATGAATACACATCACTCATTATTTTTGTCTTTTTCTACTTACAAGCCCAGGGGAGCCCAGGATGTTTACGAACCAAGTTTAAAATGGGAACAATATCAGTTGTGTTAACGTCTGTCATCCAACTAATTTCCTCTGGAGGACACAATAAGTGTTAACTTGGATGTTTTTCTGAATTGAATCGCTGTTGTCATGGAGAAACTCTCATTTTTGTCATGTTTCATGTTTATACGTGAATTTAACCATAAATACCTGTAAGACACATTCCTAGACATCTGTTTTCTATTCATCCAAGGGTGATAAAATTCATAGCTGTGTTTACAACTTAACGTTTTTATTCATATCCTGAAAACACTGGTCTATCTCAGAACCGCCCTATGGTAGCTTTATTACTAGAGACATTGTGGGAAACCCCTGTGGGCTTTGAAACTGAGACAGGGGGGGTTGGAATAACAGGTTGAAGCAATGAAGCTTTGGGCATGTATGCACACACACATGTCCAAACACACACTGTATGCATATGTTCACATCAAGAGTGAGGGGCTACCCAAGATCTGTCTGACACGCACACGCACACACACACACACACACACACACACACACACACACACACACACACACACACACACACACACACACACACACACACACACACACTTCCACCCTCTTCCTGCATTCCTCTCCTGTCTGACACACTTCCAGTAAGCCCACCAGCACTTCAAAAACAGCCCACCACCACCAGCCCTCCAGACGACAGCGCCTGCTAAAAATACGCACAGCCCTGTCGCACACAGAGACACAAACACCACCTTCTTATTTGGAAATGAAAAGAAAAACAGGCTGCAGGTGCTCCGGGCCCCTCTGCATGGCTTGGTATATTTCTGAACCCAAATAACTACTTTTACTAAACTTGTTTGTTTATAAAGCAGTAAGTACCAGGGTATAAAAGGATTAAGAAACAGTAATCAATTTAAGAAATGTAACCATGGTTTGGTTCAATATTCATTTTAATCTGCATTAAAAGTTATTTAAAGGTCTAAGTTGACTTAAGCTAAATGCTCAATGGTTCCAATCATGCCACATTTGCACAAGATGTTACAAATACCACATATATTTCCAGGTTCGAAACAGTAATCATTTCCTGCTCAGCTTTGTGTTGTGTTATTGTAAACTTAATATGTTTGCATTTTTAAACTTTGGTTAGACAAAAACATCAATTTGTAGAACTGATCTTGTCTTATCACTAAGTTTTGATATTTTAATCAAAATGTTTAATCGTCTGAAGAAATTGTGCCATGGATGATAAGAGGGGGAACAAAATCAATCATTATAATCATCCAATGACTATTCATTAACAAGTAAACAGTATGAACAGAATAATGTTTAAAGAATGTATTTCCCCCTGAGGATTAGCCGCTGTGTTATTGTAGTGGAAAATGTATAGACTCAATGTGTTCTTGGTTATTTGTTAGAGTCTTCTTGCCTACCACAGGGCCACTTGACAAACTTTGATTCAATTATTTTCTTTGCATAAGCAGGGCACACCGCTTCCCAGTCTGGCCCTCAGAGGTTCGTTCCCACTTGCTTTAATTCTGTGCCTGAAAGCTTGGAATAAAACCACATTCACAGAAAACAGCTGATAGGCAACACAAGGGATAGGATAGAGGAATGGGGGTTCCACTGTTATTTAATAAAGCAATGGCAAGGCTCTGTTGTGTGTCCATATCTCTCTTTCCATCTATTTGCCATTCCCAGCAGATCGACAGACGTTGTGCCGCTCCATTCAACCGCCTCATATAAACTACCTGTTTGTTTACTTAGTCCCTCAGTTCCTTCCCCATCAACATCCTTCCTCCCCTGTGTCTCTATCCCTCCATTTTGCCTGTTCATCTGTCCCTCGTGAATCACCACATTACTTCCTCTTTTGCTTTTAATTTCCCTCTCTTTTTTGTTTATCTGTGTTGCAGTAAAATAAAAGAGAGAGAGAGTGTGCCATTCAAAAGGTCATCGTATCACTGGTTAATGTTTGGAAAGGGGAAAAACCTGAGAGCATGCAGTGAGTTCACATTAGTGCAGGTTTCAGGGGTTTTCCCTGCTTTATAAAAGCTATTTTAAGGGGGATATGATGACATCATATACTAATTTGTGCTCTAGTGAAACCATATATACCAACAAATGTATGGAAGTTTGGCAAACGTCAACGAAGACTTATATTACTTTAAATTCAGATGAAGACCTACATAGTTGCTAACACAACGCATCAACAACAGAACAACCCTCACCTAATAACACTAAACGGTTTAGATATTTACTATATGGAATACATTTTTACATTTTACCTATTTTTCCTAAAAGTATGACTATAATTTGAGGTTGATCAATTAAGACTATTTTTGCAGTCACAGAAGTATCAAGCTGTATCACGCAACAGTCTTGCCTCTTCTATCACATATGTTCCTTTTTAGCTAACAGGAGTGTATTTTTTTCCTGTACCAAAATACCAAAAAGACATATGGTGCAGATTCTTCTGCTGGTTCTGCGCTGGTACAGGCGCCTTCTGCTCTTCCTTTTGCTGCATGTGCCAAATCACATACTAGTTGCTTATTTGGTAATGGACTGAAATGTTAAGGTTTGTCACTTTTGGACACAAACCTTGCTTTCTGTAAAGTATATGGTCGCTGCCAATAATAAAATCAGAATGTTTAAATTTTCTTCAGAAGTCTTTGCCACTTAGATAATTGGCAAGGGAGTCAAATCAGATTTGCTATTGTCTCATTGATTAAAAAGTGAAAATATCTTCTATTATTTTCTTGTATCCATCTGTTGGGTTATCTTATCTATCATCTATCATCCATCCCTATTTTATGTGAGGACTGGGCCTTGGTTATTCTCTTCGAGACAAAGCAGCAGTAAACAATGTGTACTCTTCAGGAGGCGGTTGGGTTTAAGTGGCCAGCCAGGGTGCAGCAGCCTCCCTTATGTGACCGTTAAAGTCAATGGCTTCATCTTGGCAAACAGCATGATGACGCTGGTGGAGTGACGGAGAGAAACAGAGGTGGGACAGGCAATAATCTGAGAAAATTCTCCTGATATTAAGAGGGCTCATGCACACAAAAAAAAAAGAAGCAGAAGAAGTAAGAAGAAGACAAAGAAGTAGAAGGAGAAGAACAAGAAGAAAAACACATTATGTGGTACAGCCTGGATAAGTCAATTGAGATTGCAAACACATACAAAAGATCAGTGAAAGAGAGAGGGGGAACTCCACTATCTATCTACTATCTTCTCATGTGTCTCACTCTCTCTCGCCCTCTTTTTTTCACCATCACACAAATATATACACACACACACACATACCAGTGAAGTGAGGCTGGCAGATGGTGGATTGGTAAAAGGCGGATGGCGAGCTCCAGATGTTGCAGAACCCACAGTGCAGAAGGCAGAGGGCTTTGATCTGCCTTACCACAGAAGAACTACTGTAGGAGAAGAGAGGATGCTAACTACTCATTTAAAGTGAAGAAAGAGAGTGAAGTGGAGTAAATATGTGTGTTTGAGTCTGAATAAGACGGAGAGAGTGTAGCAGCGCAAGAGAAGAAGTGGATGATATTCCTATGTGAGATGTATGAGTGTTTACGAGAAAATACCAGAGGGGTAACTCACATGTGTAACACACACACACACACACACACACACACACACACACACACACACACACACACACACACACACACACACACACACACACACACACACACACACACACACACACACACACACACACACACACACACACACACACACACACACACACACACACACACACACACACACACACACACACACACACACACACAAACTATGCATCCACAAATGTGAGGCACCTTTACCCACACAATCCAGACTCCCACACATGGCTCTTGGGGTTTACTCACATGACACATGAAATCCATGTGGGGAACAACAAAGACACATGCATATACACAAAAATACACAAAAAACCAACCCACTTTGAGCCCCAGGGAGTAGCCCGCAGTAAACACTACCAGCCACATACGCCACACATGATGGATTGCGGTCCGAGGATTTTTTAAAATTCAGATAGACACAAAAACACAGTCAAACACACACATAACAACTTATTTGAGAGCTGCAGTTATTGATCAACTCAATTCCAAATTAGTTTTTTTTGTCCATACAACCAATAACAGCAATCTGGTCAAATGAAAGTTAGATTACTCAAATAAATCTCTGGGTGGGGAATGTGGGCATGTGCCGACACCGCTGCTTCTTTTTGCCAAATCCAACACTCACAATTTAGCAAGTCAAAAACTGTTGTTTGGAGGTGACATCTTTTCAATTTCAAGGTTCCAGCCCCCAAGCTGAAACCAGTCTTTGACCGCAAGCCTCCAAAGGTGAATGGGTTTAGCTGAATCCTGACTCAATCGCTGGAACCAGAAAAATGACTAAGTTCTGGCCAACACATAGTCACTGCGGTCTGAGAGTCAGCCTGCCAGTTCTGACTTCTCTGAAAATGTTACTGAGGTCAGCCAGCTAGTCAGCAAGCCAGCCATTCAGTCAATAAAGTCAGGCAGCTGGCCCAAATATGTGTACAAAAGATGGACCACTCCAGCAGTCATTCTAATTCTTGGATAATGGCCATTAGTTCCATAAGTTTCCTCAGACTGCCAATGTCAGTCAGAAAACAAGGGAGCTTGTCTTTTATGTGATTGATAAAGCTCCCAGGGACTCAGTCACATACTGTGGTGATAAGAGGGTAGGGATTTTTTTCATATTTTCATTCAACCACCCATTGACCTTTGAGTCATCCATTCATTCAGTCAGTCAAGGAAATGGCTATTCTGCCAGGCAGTCGACAAGCAAGTCACCCAGGCAAGTGGTCACTGCAGTCGGTTAATCAGTCAGACAATGAGATTGAAATGTGGTAATCGACAGCCCCGCTGACTGACATTTGGCGAAGAAGCATAAAATGTGAGCTTGGATAATGGCAAAGACAGGGATCGTACCTCAACAAAGTTTCTCATTAAGTCAAAAACCAGTAAATCCACCAGGGAAGCAACAAGTCAGCCAAGTGGCAAGCAGTTCCATGAATGAAAGACTGCAGGAGAAAGGTTGTCTGATTGGCAGCCATTGATCCAACCAGTCAATAAACTGGTCAGCCAGCAAACTGGTCAGATACACTGCCAGCCAATGACTCAATCCACCATGCATGGTTCAGTTGTCTCCATTAACTGTGGGTGAAAGATGTACCCAGTGACTCAATGAACTCACACAGACATAAGAATGTATAATTATGTTGATTTATTTGCCATTATGGTTCCCCTCGAGCCTCAACGGGGAAGTTTATCAAGCCCCTTACCAAGGAAGGAGATCATAAGCAATTTCTCACTATAACATGTTATTAGTTTTGTCATGTAGGAAACTACCAGATTCAGGCCCAGGAGTCCAATTTGGCTCCTTAGCCCGTACTTTAAGAAATAAAGTTCTCATATTCACTCGCACAGGCAGCCAAAAGCAACTAAATCAGCCTGTGGTCAAGAGTATACCCGATGAACCTTCATAGCAGTGTAGTGATGAGTTAATGTGGGTAAATTTGTTTCTGTAAAGGAACAGGTCAGTAAGTCATGAGATATGGATTAATCCATCTCTGTTTAGAAAACCATATAGATTTATACCCTGCTGCTAGTCACATCATCAAGGGGTCTAGTTGGTACTTATAAAGTCATAAAGTCAGTAAGTATCCCATCACTTAGTCTGCTATTTAATAAGTAATCATGGAAAGATGTCTGAAACTCAACCAGATTGTATTCCCCCCTTCACCAATTTGTCCTGACAAATAGCATAGATCTTCCTTAAGAATACCCCCGTCTGAAGCTACAGCAGGGCAAACTAAACTATATAACACTTGTCTGAGATTTTAGACGTAGATTTGTTTCAAACCACTAACTCTTCCAGACAAGTCTGAGTTTACATTAAGTAGATTCTCTGGAAGTTCCTTCATGCAGGCAGTAAATCATTATATAATATATAGAAAAGTATTTCATTCATCAAATCGTTCTGTCCAATCACTTATATCCTGGTCTGAATGTCTTCCAGATAAAGCAAATCATCCCAGAGCAACAGGTTGAACAATAACCAGCCCCTTAGTCCTTTACAACATTCATCAAGTGCTCCAATACAAGAGACTAATAACAAACATCAGCCGCGTGTGTGGAAGTCATTAGTTGTAAGTGCACTCTCTGACCCTGTACATGATGAGGCTGCTCTTAGTCATCTTATCATCTGATAAAGAACTGTTTTGGAAGGAACACATGAATCTTGGGGGAATTTCCAGATGTTGTTGTGAAAGTACTGATAAATACAATCTGACAAACTTAGACGAAACATGAGTACTTCAAGTACATGCACATAAAAGTGACACACACACACACATGCACATAAACACAGTGACTTATTAATGGACGGGGCTGCAGCTGGGCAAGGAAATAAAAATCCCTCAAGGGTTTTTTAGACATCTTACCATGACTCTTTTACTCCTTCACCCACTGCTTTCCTATAGACTTTGTCCTTTATGCATGTGCATCAGTGCTCCTGTCACAACCTTCAGTTGGCTGTTTATCAGATAAATTGAGGAGAAATAAATGTCAGATTTATTGCATGTCTTCTCGACTCCAGGAGAAAGTGACAGAACTTAAACGTTTCTTCAAAGTACAACGGGAAATCAGCAAGACTGCAAAGGAATATACATTTTTGTGTGTCTTTTACATAGTCTTGTGCACATAGATTGTGAACTTGAGCTAAATGTAATTGCATTGCAGTGTAAAACAGCCTTTTAAGATTACACATTATTAAAATACGACAAGAGCCTTGGTGAAACAAAATAAACTATGGCTGAATGTCAAGGTACTGTCTTATCTTTCATTTTCGCTAAAGCTTTACATCAAGTGGCATTTAGACTGCCTTCAATCTTCACTATCCATCTATTTGTCCTCCATCTATCTTTCTGCCCTCAGGCTCTCTTCAATCCAGTGTGTGTGTTTGAACAGACAGTCACCGAGTCATTAACAGCCAATTAGCCTTCTGACCCACTGTTACACAGTTTGTGTGTGTGTTTCAGTGTGTGCATGCGTGTTCAAACAGATGCTTTTCAACATATATGAAGAGAAACTGCCAGTATACTGAATAACAACCCTGGGATTTACATGCTGTGAGATGTTCCACAGGTTTGCCAAGGTGAGTCAGTCTGAATATACTAAAATAATACACCAAAAAGATTCAAGTGTTTTTTCAGCAGTACATATTTTCAACAAACATTGCTGTAATGTCATGATGTCAGATTGTCATAAAACATGCAGGCTAATTGTTTAAATCTGCCTTTGAATCTATTTGTGTATAGCATTTGTGTTTGGGAGGGCTTCTATATTTTGCTTGCTTATCTTGAAAAACGTAACGCGTCTGCTGACAATATCTTTAAAAATATGTTGCCAAATTGTTGAGATATAAACCGGACCCTCTGTTGGATTTAATACCGGTCTCTACTCTTTGTCTTTTTTTTGCATATTTTGTGAATATTTGGACACATGTGCAGGTTATTATTCAGAGAATGACAACCAAGCCAAAGCCAAGCCTTGCTTAATCAAGACTAGGAATTAAACAGAAACCGATCCTACCGACTCACAAAGGTCTGGTTGCCATTTAAACCGACAGTATCTGCCTACTCATTGAGTTCATACCTTACATCCTCTGTGGGCAGCTTGTTGACCAAAGGTTTTACATAGCATCCATGCCTGCCTAACCCAAGTTTTGCATAGGACCTGACCGAAACCTGACTGATATTCCACCACTGAGTAGCAAATGGTGGAAGTTGTTCTCTGGCAATCTAAACTGAGATTAAGCTTTAAATGTCATGAATACCGTGGAATCTTGAAGTTTGTCAACCAACTTCGGCAACATCTTAAGATATAACAGGATTCTGTGAAACATGTCATGCCTGCCGAGCCTTGGAAATGACAACTTAACGAAACAAAATCTGCACAATCAATCCTTTTATGAACCATGTGATGTTCCTTCCCTGCGGCTGCAGCTTTGCACGCCGTTCAGAAGGCCTAAGTGTTCAGCCAAACCACAAACAACGGGTTCACATTCACTCATTCAGCCACGGGTGCAAGAGGGAAAAGTCAAGCAATAAATAAAATAAGCTATATCTCGTGTCTTTCATTTTGTGCAAAGGCGCAGATCTTCTTATGTGTATATGTGTAATTATTTCCCTCTCCGGTTCTGTGTTGTCATTTGGGACTGAGGCTGTCGAGTCACTGCCAAAGACCCATTCTCTGTCTGCACATAGCCAGTGTTACGCAACAGCTAATTACTTCCACTCAGCCCGACAAAACCATGGAGAGAAAGAGGGAGAGAGAAAGGAACAAGAGGGGGAGTGAGTGATTAAATAAAAGGGACGTTGGAGGAGGGACAGCCAAAGAAGGGGGAAAGCAAGAGGAAAGTCAAAAGGGCAGCAAGTGGAGAAAGAGAGAGAAAGATTAGAGAAAGAAGAGACAGAGAAGAATGAGGTATAGTAGGTTAAAAACAGAAAGAAAGTGGGTGGAGAAGCTACGGGAGACAGAGAGAGGAGGAGAGTGTGTCGCTCCTGCAGTGTTTCTGTAAGAAGAGGCAGAAAAAAAACAACATCAAATCATGATGACCTCTTCACCATCCGCCTAAACAGTTTACCGAAAATCATACCGCAGTAGCCAAATTGGTCCAAAGGGAGAGAGAGAGAGAGAGAAATGTTAAAGAGGAGTGTTGTCAAATCCAGACAGGGCCCGCAGCCCTTTTCCTCTCCAACAATTTTTGGAGATGATGTCATTATTCATAAAAAAAAGAAAAAGTCGAAAAAAAGAAAAATGTGTCTGCACCTCCGGCTCAACTAGAGCAAAAGTAAGAGGAGAAGGTGGGAGTGTAAGGAAGGGAGCCAGGGAAAGATATAAATGTAGAGAGGAAGACATAGACAATAAATAAAGAATAAAGGAAACAGGATAGGAGGGTTGAATGACTACAAAAATAGCTAAAACTACTTAATTTACAGTTATGTTAGGGTTAACAACTCTCCAATATAAGCAACATTTAGAATAAAGGCAGCATTGTCACATACTAGTCAAAGATGCACCAATGTTAAGGAAAATAATTTCAAAAAAAAAATTGATTACCAAGCATTAAGAGTTGCCAGTTAACCGATTGTGTTACCATTCGACAGATCAAGGCTAGCTCTTCCCACAGTTTGCAGTCTTTGCGCTAAGTTATGCTAAGAGGCTAGCAGGGCTGCTTATATTAACACATGTGAGAGCTGTTCCAACCTCCTTACCAAAGCTTTGCACCAATGAGAGCCCTTGTTTTTAACTGTAGAGAGTGAACCAAACCATGTCCAAGTCCAACCTTGTGGCACCGCCATGGCCTCTGCACACTGCTGATTTTATACCATAACAGTACACTGAAATTCTTGCCTTGATTCTTTTGTCCCGCCATACCATGTGTAGTTTTGTACCGGATATCTGAACATCCTGTTATAACACAATGGATCAAATCTACTGTGCAATATTTATGCCCATGGAGCCCTGGGCTTTGAGAGACAGCCGTTCTGAGCAGATTGCTGTGGACTACTAACGTAACTTTTATACTTTGTTGCTCTGCAAAACATCCTTATTGTCATGCTCAGCAGCAGCTGTTTTTGTTACTGTGCTCTCCAATGCAATCAATTTCAAATGTGAACTTCTTATGACAGTTTTGTGATATTTTGTTTGAATCTTCTTCCATGCTTTGCTTGGTTTTAGACATTTTTATACCCAAAAAGCCATCACTTTCTGTGTGGGAATAAAGTTTCCTACGAATACTTCCCGACCACAGGAGATTGAACGGGTAAAACCAAGGAAGTCTCAAACAACACTGGAGATTATAACCCAAACATATCAAAAGGAGAGTGAGGGGAAAGTAAAAGTAGTGGCTTTCAGATGACATATGACAGGAAAAAGATGAACAAATCGCTGTCAGGGACTTTGACAGAGACCATCAGCTCAGTCACACTTACACTCAACCCTCTTGTCGTCTATCTCTCCATCTATCCGTCATCACCCCATTTCAGCATCACTGTAATCACTTCATCACCCTATCGCATGTAAGATAATATATTAGCCCCCATTCATCCATTTATCCTTATCTATCCCTGCCATTGCTCTTTCTCTCCCAATCTGCTCATCTATCTCCCTGCCTTCAGGCTCTCTTCAATCTGTTAGCTCCATAATGCGTGTGTGTGTGTGTGTGTGTGTGTGTGTGTGTGTGTGTGTGTGTGTGTGTGTGTGTGTGTGTGTGTGTGTGTGTGTGTGTGTGTGTGTGTCGCATGTGTGTCTGCTGAGATATTAACCTATTAGACAATGTAAACAGAAAAGGAGACACATTTATCAGAGAGGATACAGAGTTTTTTATGTATTACCCTTTTCTTCTGCCATCATTAAGACTGTAAGAAGGTCCTTCTATCTTCTGTCTTTGTAAACTGCACTTCATTTTTTTTCAATTATGGAAATGTATTTCTCATTGCAAGTTTTTTGGATAGCCAAGTTAAATTTCAGGTTCTTTATTTTCTTTATTACCCATGCAACTTCATTTGGCAGCACTAGATTTTATAAACTTTATATCACAAAGCGTTATTTTATGTTATGGTTTGTTCTAACTTTTTCATGACACATTCACCAACCAGACACTTTTATGATTCCCAAAAATCTAATTAGCTATTTTGAAATTGTTTTTACCATATTTATTAGATTCATAACTTACTGCAACACCGTCACTCTAACTCTGCAACACCGTCACTCAATTCTTAAACTGATTTGGAAAAAAGTGAGAAAAAACACAAATTGGCGCTATAAACAAGAAATAGTGGAGGACTCCAGTCAACAGTATGAACCAGAAGAATTACCATTTTAAATTCAAATAATTACTCAACTATTTCATTTCCAACGTATTCAGCAGCTCTTGGGCTGTTTCATATGCAATCAAATTTCACTTGCTATGAAACCTTAGTTGAAGACATTATTTACTTTTTGTTTACTAGTCTTTTTTGTTGAGAATGAACTACCTCCACATCTGGTTTTGTTAAAGCAGGTTGAAAACATTTTCAGTGGATACAAAACATTTGACCAAATCTCACATGACTTGAAAATGTGTCTCCCAAAGAGAATACGTGAGTTTGTGTGTGGCCTCTCAGTATGACATGTCTGTTTAACAGGCATTACCAGGCAGTCTGAGCATTTTCATTAGTTCCTAGAACGCCAAACAAACCACATGGGTATGTGAAGCAGCTGCAGTACTAGAGAGCTAGAACAAGCTGCCTGGGCGACAGAGAGAGCGTGCCCAGACTAATCTACAGTGTGAGGGAATATAAGTGGGTCGAAGTGCATGCCTGCACACATCTGCCCACCAGCTTGCTTCTGTGTGTGTGTGTGTGTGTGTGTGTGTGTGTGTGTGTGTGTGTGTGTGTGTGTGTGTGTGTGTGTGTGTGTGTGTGTGTGTGTGTGTGTGTGTGTGTGTGTTTCATTCCCTGCAGTTGCATCAAAACCTGCTCACTAAAGTTTGTGTGTACAAATAAGTAAGATCTCAGTTTGTGTCCTAGTAGAAGTTGTGTTTATGTGCATGCAGTCCACAAACAAAAAAACTGTTACAAACTGTAATTACATGCTGTTCAAGTACTGTAAAGAGTTCCCACAATTTATTACAATGCCACACTTTGCAAACAATTTTTTAAAATGTTGATGGAAATACAACAGCTGTATTTCTTGAAAAAAATGCAAAACTATTCATTGTGGTATCTCAGCACACTCATTTTGTCACATTCTTTATGATCACTTGTGAAAATTAAATTTGCACGGTTGTATCAACTAGAGTCTCAGATTTCACAAGTTCCCACAAGTTCATTGACAATTTGGCAATTTTCCAAAACAACTATTAGTCATGGCAAGCAACAAGTTTAAATCTCATAACCCTTCAGGAGGAACTCTGTGACCGTGGGAACCCTGCCAGTGTGTTCAGATGGTGACATCATGTGTCTGCAGCCAGAGGTTGAGCTAACAGTCAATCTCTAATAAAACAGATCACAACCTTTCATCCTCATTTATTTAATGGCTGTTTTTGTGTGTGGTGTGTGTCCTACCTGACAACAGGCTCTGGGATGGCCTCCAGGCTAGCAGGAACCTGCACCCCCTTCTCCCACTCCTGTCTCCATGGGTCCGAGAGCACGTAAAAATCATCCGGGCCGAGCTGGGCCGAGTCCGGCAGCTTCATGGCGGTGATAAAGTCAGTACGAAATACCTGGAGAAAGGAAGATAGAAAAGTTTGATTAAATGGTCAAAAACACTTAAAGATATCCTGTATACAATAATGCTCCTGCTTGGGTTTTCAGAGAATAGCTACAAAGATTAATTACTTGAACAGTTTGTTGTAATCAAACCAAAACTATTTGAAATGTGTTGAATCAGTTTGCATTATTTTCAAGTCAACATTTTCAGAATATTTAAAATATTAATATCTTCTGGTTTCTTTAATTCGATATAACGGTAAACTCAATAAATTAGTTGTGGACGAAATATTTTACGACCTCATCTTTCAGATTTTTTATAGACCAAACAAAAAATATGGTTTAACTGAGAAGATGTACTCCAAACACCACCAGCGCACTTTATGAGGTGAAATAAAAATATAGAATAATGATCATTTAGATCCTAATACAGTCTTTACTGACAAAAAACAGTGTCTCCTGCATTATTCCATAGTTCAGCCCGATCATAAATCCACTATAGCCTCAGAATGATGCGTTTCTGGCATTTCTGCCTGAACTGCTTCTTGACACTGAGCGTCAGTGTAACATTAGGCAGGTGAAGACGGTATGGAACAGATGTGGAAAGGCTTTGAGCAGCATTCATCTCACAAAGCCTTAATCCCCTCATGGTGCGGTGTTTACTAGATCCATATCTTTGGCTTGCTTAGCTAATAGGTCTGCCTCTGTTCGTTTGAGTGGTTTTCATCCGCGGTGTTCCTGACCTTTATGCAAATGTATCGGTGTTCTTTTGGGGGGATGGTCTGTCATTGTCTCATTGGTTTAGATGATGCTGAAAGGTTAGGATGTCTCATTTCATTATAAAAAAGTGTTTCCTCTATCTCACAAATCTTTCAATATCATCTTTTCTCCACATCTTATATGGTGGGGGCTAGGATGTGAGGAAAAGACAAGAGATACCTAGCCACCTACTTCCAGAGGAAGTGGAGAGATGAGAAGGAAGAGGAAGGAGGAAGAAGCGAGTGGATAAGCTGAAGTGCTGTGGTCACGGTCACCATTGAACAAATTGTTGATGTTAATCTGGAGGCCTTTACAGGTGAGCATACTGTACACACTGTATATAAGGATAACAAATTGAGTATGTAGGCGGATTGGATGAAAAAAACAAGATGGTTTGTGTGTGAGACAGCGTTTTGATGACCTGAGGGTGTGTATTCAACACACACACACACACACACACACACACACACACACACACACACACACACACACACACACACACACACACACACACACACACACACACACACACACACACACACACACACACACACACACACACACAGGTGCCAAATCAACCATATGACTTCACTTTACATTTTATCATTAAATCCTAAGCCTCCTTATCCCTGCGTTATTAGCTCTTCTCCGCCATCCTACTCCCTCGCTCCCTCTCTGTCTCTCCATTAACCTCTCCATATTCTCTCCCTCGCTCCCTGACCAAACTTACACAAAGAAGAAAAGAAGTCAAAGGGATTTGTAAGAAGAAAAACACGGTAATAAGAGAGAAATAGAGGAGGGGGTGCTGTGAGGGGGCGAAATTAAGAAGCGATTGGGAAGAAAAATCCACCAGCAAGAAAGCAAAAAAAGAAACTGATGGACACATAATCAGATAAAATAATGTGATAAATTAAACATTTTTCTGTAGAAATAATCTTTGCCGAATGACAAATGTCTCTATGCATTACTATTAAAGTTTTCAAAGAATATTTGAGTGTGTTAGTGTCCAATATTTGTTGTACAAAACTACAAGGTACACCAAATGCGGCAGTGGTGGCTAAGTACATAAGGGACTTGGCTTGGGTACCGGAAGGTCACCGGTTCAAGTCCCCGAAAGACCAATGTGACTTGATGATGGCAGGTCATTACAATTCATACTGATGTACTCAGAAAACACAGTACCACATTTAATGAAAATGCATCCAATAATAGTTGAGAGACTTGACCAAAAATGTCTACCGAATGTTGACACTGGCGGAAAATTCAGAGGACTACCACAGTCATAAGGATTCTCCTAATCATTAGTTGGGTATGTTACACAAACAGATCAGTAAATATCATCTTATTGCAGATATGCCGATGGCTGTCGACAAGGCGAATGTGGGCTGATACTCATCACTTTTTGTAACATTTCAAGGGTCTGCATGCTATTTGCTTAAGAGTTTAAAAGAAAGGCAGCGTCTCTGCAATATGGATAAAAAAAAGAGACAGAATTAAGGTGTGTTAACAGAGAGGGAGCAGTGTTATTGCCTTTACTCTCACAGGAGCTGAACTTCCAGACTGGACTGCTGGAATGAAATGATAGGAGGAAGAGGAGAAAGATGTTTAACCCAGTGAAGAGGGGAAAGGGAGGACAAAATGAGGTGAAAGGAAAAAGAGAAGACAAATCACTAAGGATAAAGTAGAATGAGAGAAAGAGAGAAATTGGAGGGATATTAATTTGAAAAGAATGAGAGATGAGAGACAAGGACAGATGAAGAGGAATCTGGAGTGTGTGCTCATGTGTGTGTGTTAGTGTGTACGTCACAGAGCACTAGATGAATAGGCCATATGTAAAAGCAGCATCCTTGCTTATGCTGTAGGCTCTCCACAAAATAATAATAATGCAATATAGAGTAAGGGACCATGGGTGTGTGCGTGTATGTGTGTGTGTGTGTGTGAGTGTGTGTGTGTGTGTGTGTGTGTGTGTGTGTGTGTGTGTGTGCGTGCGTGCGTGCGTGCGAGTGACACAGAGTGAAGTCCATGTGTTTGTGGTTTTTATGTGCATGAATAAGTGTTTAAAAGAGTGTATGTGAGTCAAGGCCCTGATTAATCTTGCCCTCCCCTTCAGCATTACGAGGGGAGGACGGACAGAGACGGAGGGCGATCCGCTCCTCCTCAATCTTTCTTTCTCTCTCTCTCCCCTTCCACCTACAGTGTCTTGCTTTATCTTCATATTCCTCATAAGAGAAGAGAAAGGGAGAAAGGAGCGGGAAGAGGAAAGGAGAATATTATAAGGCAATACGAAATTAGAAGAACAGAGGAGGGATGAAAGGAGATGAGATGTGAGGATAGGAGAAAAGGAACAAAAGGAAAAGAAAAGGAGAGGAACAAGGAAGAGAGGAGGAAAAGGAGAAACATTAGTTTTGAGAGGAATAAGAGAGGAAAAGGCAGAGGCTAGGAAAAATCAGAAAGAGAAAAAAGGGGAGAGAACAGAAAAAAGGATGGATGACAAGTCGAAGGAAAAGTAAAAGATGAAAAAGGAGAGGAACGAATGAGGGACAAAATAAGATGTGAAGAGCGAAAAATAAAAGAGGAGAGGATCTCGATAAATCAGTTTTATGACTGTGTGTTTGTACAGGATTGACTGCAGCTAATTAATGTGTAGGAAACTATTACAAGCTTCTGCAGTTTTATGTCCTGCCTTCTCTCTCTCTCTCTCTCTCTCTCTCTCTCTCGCTCTCTCTCCAGCACATCTCCATCCTGCAATCCCTCTCATACACCGCCCGCCCTCTTCATCCTCTAACTCTTTATGTGACCGTTATGCAGTGATGTGGGCAGATAGATGGAGGAGAAGTAGTATATACCAGATTAGATGGATCCAGTAAGTTGGTTCTGGTTTCCCCACATCCTCTGAACCACTCCAGGATCCTTTACCTCCTGATCAAGGTGTAGTAAACGGCACTGAAGTGAAACATCCTGGGTTTGAAACTTTTTGAAGCCAAATGAAGTCATGTTACTGTGTCCGACAAATATGTTTAAAAAGCATGCTCAGAAATGCCGTTTAATTCCGCTAAAATATGTGTGATTTATTAAACATTTAACTCTGGTTGTCTTTCCCAAAAAAAACAGATATATCTCAAATTCAACTGTCAATATTGTTATCAGGCAATCGTTGGAAATACGGGGTGCTAAAATAAAAATGATGTGCTAAATAATGTGAGATTTACCATAGAATAAATAATCGGGTCGGAGAACTGTAGGCCTTCCGCCATCTAACCCAAAATCACACAACTTTGTCGTCCATCGTTTGTAAAAATGAAACCGAAATTGAAGGTAGAGGGGCAGATGAGCAATCGCTGTTCCTAAATTAAATAATGTCTTAAGTAAAGGGTAAAATAGAAATGATGAGCACTTCTCTGAGAGGGAAAATGCATCCATTAAAAAAAGAGTCCCTTTAAGATCGATTAGATTTGAGTAACTTGTTTGTCTTCTACAGAGTCATTTAATGTCAGTGATATTTCATGCAAGGCAAAAATAAAGAAATGCATTTGGCTGTGTTGGAGCAGAGCAACAAATGAAGACTTATGTTCGGGAGTGACAGTTCAAATGTCTTTTCTGGCTGGTTGTGGTGGACAGAGACTGTTGTGCAATGAGTCTGGAACAGGCACGGAAACTCGGTCCGCAATTACTCAAAAAGTGCATTTCGTTCTCCATTTATCAAAGGATTTATTTATTTTCCTGAAAGATTTTCCACATCGATCAACTTTAATAACTCTGTTCTAAGGAACATGTGATTTGATTTTGCCATTTCGACTCAGTTTTCCAAATTTGATAAATCATAATTTGCAAATGAAAGTATTGAATGGATGCTCAACTCCTGCAGCAGGGGAATAACAGAGAACATTTCAAACAGATAAGGAAGAAAATCCCCTTCAGCGTGCAATAAATTGACATTTCATCACAGTCATCCATTGTATTCAGCTGCTTGTGGCCATTTCAGTGCATTGCTCATCTGCTTTGTTTACACAATTTATTTTATTTTTCTGCACCAACAAGGTGAAAACACATTATTATCTGCTAGAAATGCTGCTTTGAGGTTGGCTTAATAACTGTTTCTACAATTATCTAAACAGCGGAGACATCATCTGCATCTGCCGCACATTTCAGGATCGTTCAGTTTGGGGCAATAGTAAATGTGACAGGTTGTCAAACTGAAAACATGGCACTCAATTGCATTTCAATCTAGTCTACATTTTTTTGTTCCGTCATCAGTTTTGTGCATCACAAGCCATCCAATCACGCAGTACAGAGTGATCCATGAGCCCTCACAGAAACTGAATGGAATGGAATCAGCTGCTAAGATAAGGCTGCATAGAAACTAGAGCTCTGTTCAACATGACTGTAAGAGAAGAAAAAACACACACACACACACATAAACTGTTGCATACACGCACCATACAAGCAGAACATGATCAAACAAACACAAGTAGTAGTGAATCACACACACACACACACACACACACACACACACACACACACACACACACACACACACACACACACACACACACACACACACACACACACACACACACACACACACACACACACACACACACACACACACACACACACACACACACACACACACACACACACACACACACACACACACCTCGGGCTAGTCAGTCAGTCAGTAGGTCAGTATGCTATGTTGAGTTATGGGCTGTGTGCATGCTGCGCTCTCATTAAGTCCAATCTATATCTGGACTGATGACATGAGCAGGGGCTCTGGAGCGAGTACGTATATGTGTGCGTGTGTGTGTGTGACAGGCATTGATAATCAAGTAAATATATAAGTAGTATTTGTACTGCAAACTAGGTTAAAGTATATATATGGCTACGGCAAATATACTGTGACAACTACCAATATTAACTACTTATAGTGCTGCTGTTACGGCCGCCTGTCGCAACATGTTTTACCTCAATCCGATGCTATTTGAATCTTGATTCTTTCAGGAACACACGCTCACTTTCTCCTGCAAACTTTAAGCTTCTGCGAGCTCTGACTCAGCTTGTTTGTTTGCTGTATGAGGAAGTCTGTCTCTCTGTGTTATATATGGGCCTGACTGTAATCTCTGAGTATCTGCGGACGCTGATAGATTACCAGTCGGCTTTAACATGAGCCAAACAGAGATGACTGTTGAAACTGTTTGACATTTCAAACCAGGAAACACAGTCATATGGGCAGATAGAGGAACACACGCATGTTCACCACAGAGACACTGATACACATATATTCAGTAGGGACACAACTGAACACACATACAGGGAAAGAAACAAACACGTAAACAACGACATAGATTAACTGCTCTCAAGAAAACAACCTAACAATTTCACACTAAGTTAAATCACTAAATCCCTATACAGAAAAAAGTCTCCCAAAATGAGACTTGTTTGTGTTAAAACAGCTGCAGAATTGCTTTGTCTTTGATGATACAACGTGAAAGACAAAGCTTTTACCACAAACACACAAACTAATACAATACAGTACACACAGTCACACAGGTGCACATCCAGCACACAAATTAACATTGGTGTCATGGTGTTGCTGCTGAGCCAGTTTCCTTGAAGCACAGAGAGAAGAGCTTTATGCGGTTTAAAAGGCCCAATGATATCACACACTTCTGTTGGTCTCACTGGTTATCTTGAAAAAGAAAAAAAGCAGAATTGTTTTTGTGTGACATTGAAAGGGAAGAGAGCACAGATAGAAGGAGAGGGAGAGAGGTGGCTCTGTCCTTCAGTTTTTATCCTGCTGTTATTATTAGACTGCTAAACTGTAGCAGGGCTTCCTCTGCTGTGATAATGGGTGCAACAGTGGTGCGACAAATATAAGCACCCCATAAGGTGCAAGTGACCAATAAGTGCAGAATGAGTCCAGCTTAACAAACCAAATGTACTACGAAGAAGTTACTTTTGCTTACTAAATATGACTTTAACACTGCAGTGATACAAATAATAACAACTATCAAATAAGTCAAGCAACATAAATCAATGTGAAATGAGCTTGCACACTATCATGTTGTGTTTATTGCCCACAGATCATGAATAATTTAAAAGGAAAGGTTGCATAGTTATATCTCTAAACTGTATTCAAACAATGAGAATCAAGTGAAAGAAAATCGTTTTTTTTAAATAGTGATTAAACTGTGTTTTCCCATTTATTGATTAACGAATCATTTCTCCTTACAAACATTTCCAAACATTCAACAGAAACACAAAACTAAATTAAATATTAAATCACCCATTTCTGTTTTCATCTGACATCCTCCATAAATGTGGGTGCCCTGGCCACCTGGAGGACTTTAAGGATGGGTCACGGATCACCACATTGAATCACTAAATGTATGAACAGCTTTATATAACATAGTTCAAGTGTATTTAAATGGAATAAGATTACCTTTATAACTAACCCAGTTAAACATGACATGACAGTCATATTAGCTGATGATATGACAGTTGAAAGTTGGTGGTCAGGTCACACGTCAGGTAGGTGATTAATGGAAAGATTTATGGTAACAGAGCCTAAAGAAATGATCTCATCATGGTCTGAGCCAACTGAACCTGAACTGAAAGCTTTTGTACATTAAATGCACTCACCTACATATATTTATAATAAAGGCTTCAATAACCACTATAAGAAAATAAATGTATTATAGAGCTGAAAGACATCTTTTATGTAAAAAACTACAGAAAGGAAAAGGACTTCAAAAGGATAAGACCTTGAAGCAACGACCGTACTGACTGAAGTGTAAAAGAATACATATATACCCTCTGGCATTGTGACATATACTGTCAAAATATTAGTCACTTTGTGATGTCAAAAAGCATCTTAAAAGCAGAACCAGCAGCAGTCAGACCTCATACATGAGCCTTAAATGGGTTAGTATTCGACTTTACAGACTGAAAGGACAATAAAATCGACCTGCTAAAGACACAAAGGCAGAAACTCTATGGTCAAGAAAAAAAGCAACAACATGGAGTGATGGAAGCAGAATAAGAAAGAAAGCAGAATGGAAAGATAAGCAAAGGGAAAAAGAAAGGTAAGGGGAAGGGAGGAGGTGTAAGAAAAAGAAAGGAATAAGAGGAAGTGTTTTTTCTTTCTCTGGGCATCATGGCTACCTGGCTCTCCACTGTGCGTCATGGCAGATGTCGACTCATAGAGAGAAGAGGCTAATTTTAGCAGCCACATCACAGCAGAGCGACGGGCTCTAATGATTGGCTGCTTGGAAAGTCCACAGGACTCAGGGAGAACAGGGTGTGTGTGTGTGTGTGTGTGTGTGTGTGTGTGTGTGTGTGTGTGTGTGTGTGTGTGTGTGTGTGTGTGTGTGTGTGTGTGTGTGTGTGTGTGTGTGTGTGTGTGTGTGTGTGTGTGTGTGTGTCTGTCTGTCTGTGTGTGTTGAGTGGGTGATTAAGAGTGAGAAAAAGACAGAGAAGGAGGGAAAGGGGTTGATGAGAGAGTGACAGAGAGAGGAGAGCAGTGACTCAGTGATTTCAGCAAAGTATAAAACACTCCAAGACAGGAATCTGGTATCTGCCTAAAAACACAATGTTGTGCATTTAGCAAATGATGGCCTTTATTGGGGAATAAAACATTAGAAATGCACAACGCAATTCAGAAATGCACCATCTTGCATGCATTGTATTAATGGAGCGAAAGAGATGGACCTAACGGATTAATGGACCTCTCGTGCAAAAGGATGAACAAAATAAAAAGAGTTCAGAACAGCAACTTAAATTAAAGCTTTTACATGCACACCTTTCCACAGCTGTTACCCAATCCCATTACATTGATTACAAACACAATATGACTACAGTTCAAATGTTACTAATCTGTAATCCATATGTTTCAAAAGTGTTTCCATCCACCAGAGGCTTTTTTTGTATTTAAAGATGAAAATAATAATATTTCGACAGGGATCAACAAACAAATACAAAATATTTGCTGACATTGAAGAGGATATTGAATCTCAGCAATACATATTATACCGATACGATTCCAATACCATAACGTCAACAAGGACAAATATTTAAGACAAGATACAAGGAAACAGACATTTAACTGAGCATCACGATCATGGAAGAGAAAGATGCTTAAGATGCTCTAACAAACATTTGACCTGTGAATTAAGTCTAATTTGAAGATTGACTGGAGCACAAAAGACACAAAGGACCCTGCATCCTCTATTTGACGGTAACAATTCACTGCTCCTCTTAACCATCTTCTTAATGTTTGTATTTGTACTAAAACAGCAACGTTTCCCAAGTTTTTTCTCTATCACAACACAGAGACCTCTGAAAATGGCCACCTATCACTTATTTATTTCTGCTTTTACCAAGCTGGACAGAGAGGAGAGAAGCAGGATGAAATAGGATAAAAATCCCAGGGAAAGACAAAACACTTGGGGTCAAAATGAGGAGATAGAGAAGGAGGAAAATAGCAGATGATGAAGACAGAGTAGAAGGCGCTGAGAAAAGAAATACGTTGTTTTGTTATCTGTAGTCTTCAAAACTAAGTTGAACAGTGCATGAGGTGGTGGGAGAAAAAGTATTATAAAAGTAAACATTGAAGAGGAAAAAAAGTATATTTTTTAATCTAAAAAGACAAATATGCACTCAAAAACGGACCTCCACCAGATAGCGGTTCAAGATTTTACCAGTTCATTAAAGCAACTGCATTTGCTGTTCTTAAGACTTCTTCTCCCGAAAAAGCGACTTGCGTTAAAGCAGAGACCACAATTAGTTTTAAATTAAATTATGAACAATGGAGTTTGAAAAGCAATAAATGTTTCTATTAGGAAACTTGGAACTTGCAAAGGCTAGATTACAGTATGCAGTATATCAAAACTATATCAATGCAGCACAAGCCATACAAGACCAGATTGGTAATATTTATGCAAACCACACCTGTGATTTTCACAACTGAGCCCTGAAGTCAAGTATACAAGAACTTTTTTTTCTCTTTGTCACCTTTTATGGAGTCAAACGGTTTTCAGATGGCAGCTTTTTCTTTTATAAAAGTGGCAGAACAGGCCCCATGTAGAGCAAAGAGCTCAGGCCTGGAGTAAGCTTTCAGTGAACTCACTACACACCTGCGCTGGCTCAGGACGGATGAGAAAGAGGCGTAAAAGCAACAGTGAAGTCACAGTTATTATGCAGAAATATTATCTCTCTAAAGTGAATCACTTACGTCAACATCCTTGCCGCTTCTCGCATAACACATAAAGGATTTGATAGCAAAGTGAAAAGGATTTCCTCCTGCTCTTTCTATAGTTTCCTCTCCCATCTTGGATTGAAATGTCACATCCGTAGCTATTAGCCCAACTTCGTATTGCAGAGCTCTGAATAGGCACTCTGCCTACAATTTATGCCCCTCATTAGCGTGCGACGAGACAGTGAACAAGTCCTTTTGAGATTTCTCTGAATGCCGGCTCCTCATCACAAGCCCGTGGCCTGAATGACGCGTGGAGCGACGGCGCTCCCCTCCACGCCAAGGGCAGGCTGATTGCCAAGGCTTCACTCAAAGGTCATGCAATTAAGCTTTGTTCCTGCTTCAATAAGGATTTCAATGACTGTGCTCCGCCGTTTGAACAGATGTGATTTTTGGCCTCTAGCAAGCTTAAACCCTGCCCTCCGTTCATGTTCACAATCATGAATTCAAAGAAATGAGTCTGAGACAGAGGAATCCTTCACAAAAAAGGGCAGAAATTATCATGCAGCTTGTCCACACATTTAGATATTAATATTCAGGACTGCAGTGGCATAGAGGTTAAGTAAGCTGAATTTTAAGCCAAAGGCGTCTTGGACCGGAGTCTGGTAAGGGAAAAGCTCTTCTTGAATTTGTCCTTGGGCAAGGCATTTAACCTCCAAATTGCTTCACTGGAGCTACTAAATGGCCACATGTCAAAGGCTGTAATTGTACTGGGCTGCTTAATTATGAAACAGCATGAATATTTAGCCAAACATTGCTCATAAAGCTAATTCATATTAATAAGTAGTTATAAAAGGCATTAGAGGAGAAAAATTCAATATAAAATGTAGGCTTTTTACACCACAGCTGGCTTGAAAATGGCATGTTGCCCCAAAACCTTGAATGGATCGGCTCAGGGGAGGCTGTGCTTGTACTCTGCAGCTCTCAGGTGTGAATATGTGTAAAATCATAAATATGAAGCAAGATTTTTCCGAGAGGGGAAGGGTGAGAGACAGCAAACAAACCTTACCTAAATAAATGAAAGTAAAATGTTTTTTTTTAAAACTGGGTCGCTGACAAAGAGAGAGTGAAGGAGGCTTAAGAAGCAGGAGCAAGAAGCCAATTTCCCCCCACAGAGTCCGATGCTAATATCAATCTTTGTATGGCGGGCTCAGGCAGACGATCTGCTAAAATGGCATGTATGCTGGGGGGGGGGGGGGGGGGGGGGGGGACGGGGGGGACATGACCTAGTTTTAAAGATGTGTGGCTCAAAAACTACCAAAACAAATACATGATTAATGCTGCTTAGAATGTCTAACTTCTATGCAACTGGAGTCTGTTGTAAATCTTTTTAGCAGCAAATGTACTAATGGGGAATAAAGAAGTGGATAAAGAAAAAGAAACCAACCAGTAGCTTTAGCTCTGAAGCTCGGCAGGTGCAGCTTTCAGAAACAAGCATCAGACCAAACAGAACAGAGAAAGAGGATCAAAAGTCTAAGCCAGCTTTAACCTATATCCGGATTGCAAGGTGTCCGTTAAACTGAATATGATTTTCGCCATTTTGATATAGTTTTCAGTGTCTTTTCTGAATGGTCTGATGGACTAAGCTCAACCTCTTTGGTGCTTTGTGCAGGGAAGGCCAAAATAAACCCAGTCTTATAATAACGCAGACCTTCACCGCTTGTCTCATATTAGTGCCCACTCTAACGCTAAGAGGTCATTTAAGTAACTCTTATCAAAAGATCATTTTGTTCCTTTCAGAAACGGAGAAATCCACGATCAGATTCTATTACAGTAATATATCTTCAAGCCGTGATGTTCAGACAGTTCCAACAGTGCCTATTAGTTTCAACTACAGTAGTTCACTTTTTTATACCGATCAATCTCATCTGCTTCTACTGCACTTAGTGATTCATTGACAATAATTACTTTCTATAAAGCACAGAAAACAATTATGATCATCATGTATTCAATAAATGAGAAACAAAACATGAATTTGATTTTGCTAGCATGCCTCTTCTCTTTGATGCTGTGAGATAGACATCAAAACCTGACATTTTGATGAACAAGTTACTGAATTTTTGGGTTTAAACTACTGTTACTACAATGAAGAGCTGATCCACCTTGAAGGTATAGAGGGTAGCAACTGTCTGTTTTTAAAAAACAGCATTCGAAGTTGCCTTTTTTTTACCGACCACATTTAAAGTGAAAAAAGTGTCCCCTAGCCGTGTCAGGCGATCAACAACATGAGTTTGAAAACTGGAGTGTTTTTGTCTTCTTGTCAGCTCCTGACGCCTTGCAATCCTCGTTGTGGCATAAACATTATTAAAGCTTCCTCTTTCCATCGCAAAAAGTGGGAACCAATGTTTCAATGTGAAACTAATTATATACCAAAAACATTGTTTATTTAGTTACACAAAGTGTCCTTACTTCTTGTCAACCCACTGTCCTTGAAAATGTTGTGATGATGCAAGTGTGTGTGTGTGTGTGTGTGTGTGTGTGTGTGTGTGTGTGTGTGTGTGTGTGTGTGTGTGTGTGTGTGTGTGTGTGTGTGTTTTAAGGGCAGCTGAAGTAATTCAGATTTAGCTGAACATCAATTAGTAGCGCGGCGCCGAGCACAGGAAAGCAATAATGATGATACAAACAGCTCGGGTATCGCAAAGCCTGCACAGGTAAAACTTCAGAACAACCATTTTGAAGTGCAGTGCAGTCAAGAAATATATAACTGTAAAAAAACTGTAAAAAAGTTTTTTTTGTACAAGTAATTTACCAGTTTAATAGTTGAATAGCATACTGGAGCTGGTGGTACAATATGCACCCCTATGATGTGCTTTTCCTGCATCCTTCCATATCTTTACATCCCTTATTGCAACTATTTCTATTTCTCACCGTCAAGCTGAGCATCTTTTCAAATCCTTACTTTTTAAACATTGTGTTTTCAGTTGATTTAGTTTTTTTATTTCAGCACCTGCTGAGGTGGGCAACAGGAGCAATACTGACAGCTTAATACAACGGCTGCACTCATCTGCTGGCTAGTGTGTGTTTCAACATGCAAAGCTCTCCACCTTCATGCACTCACCAAGCCTGGCACATGGGGTGAGAGAGAAGCTGAAACACCAACTCTGTTCATTACTGTAGCTGTTTGCATCTGGTTGCCATGGAGTTTCACAGCTGTTTCTACCAGACCCTAAAGAGCTGCAACAGCTGCTAGCCTGTTTGGATACACACACATAAACACATACGCTTGTCTTAACACATGATTACTTATCAATTAAGAGACGTGAAAGTCCAACAGTACTCCGGCGGATTAGTACCCATTATGTGTTGTAAGGTTAAGGCACATTACACTATTAAGTACATCACCTTTTTTAATCATTTACCGAGAAACATCTGCACATATGGATGAGTATACAGCTGTTTGAGAACAATGAGTTTTGAAAAAGATCTGAGTGTTTAGAGAGATCTGAGAATAGTTGACAGAGCTTGACCATACCCAGAGGACATTTCTGAAGTCCTAATTGATAAATTAGTCAAATTAATTTATATTCGGTTAGAATTCTGTGTTTTCCATCAGTTGGCTTCTGTTTTGAATTTCAGCACTGAATGTCTTACATATGTTCAACACAGGCCCCCATGTTTTCAAGGCTTATTTCACCCCCATAATGTGCTACTAAATTATAATATCAGTATTGCAAATCCGCTGTTACAAATGAACACAGATCATTTCTGATCTCTGCAAGTTAGTTACAAGTGGCAAGTTCCTTTGTGTCATCATCTTTAACAAAATATATATAAAACATAATCTCACCACATAAACAATTCTTTAAAGTCATGCTTTACTGAGCCGAAGTTATATGGAAAATACATTAGTAACACACATAAATATACAAACCATCAAACAGTAATTCCACACGCATACCCAGTTTAAATGCATTTGTTATCTGGGTTCTTGTTTACTTCAACAGGCCTTGAAACCTGCTGCAGCCACCACCCCTCCTTCTCATTGTCACTATCAGATTGTTATTGGTACACTTGGTAAACAAACCGCATGCACACTTGACTTGCATGTACAGTAAATATGCACCGAACACAAAAAAACAGTGACAATTTAGAGAAAGTTTCACACCTGCTCTGCTATCATACTTTTTGGCAACCCCATCATTACCACTTCCTTCCTCCCATGGTGCACTGCATAAAAACCTGATAAAGGTATTGGCAACACTAAAGTCTAAGTAATGTTTAGTTTAGCAGATTAGCCTCTAAAGCTTTTTCTTCAGTTATAAAAAAACACTTTATGAAAACTTATCGAGTCATTGTCTTTTCAGTCAAATACGCAGAAGAACAACATGCCAGGTAACGAGTAGGATGTCTGCTCTCCATTTCAGCAAAGAAGGCAAGCACACATTATTACGTAGGAAAGACAGCATCTGAGAAGGCCCATGTTACCAAAAGTCTAGAAATATATCTCGTAAAAAGCAAGTTAAGTGCCTTTGCTAGCCTTTTAACACCTAACCACTCCTCTTCCTGGTTGTGAATATGAGTTCTTCTTCTCTGTTTTAAAATGGTAACACTTATTGCATATCAAAGCTTTTTTGCAAAGTTGCAACAACTTATTTTGCAGAATGAATAATGATTTTGTGTTTGTGATTGTAACTCAGAAGATTATAACAGCCTAAGACCCAGATGAAGAATAACTTTTCATAGTGAAGGTTCCCCAAGAAATGTTGAGAATGTTGTAAAACCAAAATTATATGATTCACCCGTAACCTATTTTGCATCGTCTATGGTAATTCACTCAATAAAACATGATTTAAAGCTCATTAAATATGCTTTTCAGCAGATTTGGAGACATATCGTGTGGATATTTAGGTGTCGTTGTGCAAACCAAAATGTTTGCGTCTGTATACGTTCCATACCTAAAAAAATGACTGATTTTCAGACAAACAAAAAGCAACCGGAAAAAAAATCATTAAAACAGAAAGCAAGTCATTTGAATAAATACAATCCCCTTCTCCGGGTGTGTGGTACAACATTTCAATACCACAAGCATAGAACAAACCCCCAGAGTGTGCAGAGTTTGTGAATTCATGTTCCTGTCTTGATAATATTGTGTACCCTCTAATAAATGTGTGTGTGTGTGTGTGTGTGTGTGTGTGTGTGTGTGTGTGTGTGTGTGTGTGTGTGTGTGTGTGTGTGTGTGTGTGTGTGTGTGTGTGTGTGTGTGTGTGTGTGTGTGTGTGTGTGTGTGTGTGTGTGTGTGTGTGTCTGTGTGTGTGTGTGTGAGTGTGTCTGTGTCCACTGCCCATGTTTCAGTGTTTTGAAGAAGGGGAGCAGTCGAGAGCTGCTTCAGAAATAGTCTGATTGGTGACTCAGTTTCACTGCAGCTACATTACATGACATTTTTAAAAAGGAGGTTTTTGTTATCTACGTGCATGAAAGCACAAACACTCTTGTGCTCAAATGCTTCTGCTAACCATTAACCACAAGAACAAATATGTGGCATCTGTGTATGTCCTGTAAGTCATAACAACTTCCTGTTAGTCTACAAAAAGTTCCAAATCTTCAATAGCTGACCTCCTTTTAACAGCCATACTGAATGTAGCGTTTGACTGTGTCCTCCTTCCCCCAAGTAAAGCTCTCTAAACCACTTCTAAGAAAAGTCAAAGCTGGAGTGAAAGACTCGCAAAGGCGCAAATAGAGATGGATCATTTTTAGAAAAGAGCAAAGTTGTCATTACGAGCCCGTAGTGTTTACCATTCGCCACACCTCCCTTAACTAGGGGTGAGTATCATTCCATAAACATGTCTGCATTGTGAGACACTTTTCAATCTTCTCCCCAGTAGGGATGCACTGATTAGTATATTTGACTCCCTTAAATTACCACCCTTTTTAACCGTGCTTTTTGTTTTCGTTGATCATTTTAAAAATGGTTTGGATTTGGAAATGTCTGGCTCCTACATCCAACATCAAATGTAATTCTTAAACACGAAGAGTATGCAAACTCACATTTATGTTAAATGGCAAAGAAAACTAAATATGCCACGTATTTGAATACAAACCAGTTTGTAATTGAACATAATGGATGAATGAAATACTGCAACCCAGTCCTTAAATCATTTTGTGACCAAATAGTGATTTGTACAATTTATTTACAGTTTTTGGCACTTGAAAATTGGACCTAGCTTGCTTATCAACTAGTTTTACACTAAATGCCACATATAATGGGAAAGCAGTACTGGCAATTGTTTATCAGATGTATGTTAGCCTGATACAAAGACAATCCTTATTCTTTTAGTTAGTCAGGTTGAAAGTAAAAGAGTCTCACTCCTTCTAGAGATTCTGTAACTCACTCTTCTTCAACACAGTGAAAGTGTTAAATGGGTACGATGCAGCAATACTCGACAGGAGAGCGAAGTGAGAGATACTCCTCTCTGCCCAACTGAAGAATAGTAAATTGCATAACAGAGTAAAAAAAGAGCAACCTCCAATGTATGCTCTAGCTTAAGTATTATTAGTAAAATGAGACATGTCATTCATCAGGGTCATGACCTTTGACATGTTAAACATACAACCGGCTGTTTGTTGCTAGTGCCTCAGGACACTGATGGCACCTACCAACACCTTCTTTCTGGCTGAAGGGCTAGATGTTTTTGAAGAGTTTCGCACTTCAGCTGAAGAACATGAATAGTTCCTCTAATGTTTATTTTTGAAAAATTACAATAACAATAATGTATAAAGCACGTGTCTAAATCCACCCAAGAGTGCAGTGTCCGTTGCATGTGTTTGTAGTCTCGATCCAGTGCATTGCAATTACGTGACGTTCTGGAAATCAATTTCACTGTTTGCCTTTTTGAACTTAAAAAACCCTAAAAGCAGTATTCTTAAGTTCACATTCATTGACAAAACGGACAAAAGAACATTTTATCAAGTAAGAGAGTACAAAAGAAGTGCAAGTAGCTTAAAACAAGGAGGCGAGAACAGTATTCTCTTTCCAGCATCAACAAGACAAATGCTAACACACTTTTCATATTCAACAACTTAAGCTTTTATGACATATGTGCAGAAAGGAAACTGAACTTTTGTCAGATGTCAACCACCCCTTTTTCTTTATTCAACCTTTTCCTGTCACTCACTGCAACCGAAAAAAGATGAAAATGAATGCAAAACATCTTCCTTTTTATAGCAGTGTGCCCTGGAGCAAGGCGAGGAGGCAGCAGTATGAAAAGGAACGTGGCCCCTAGCTCTTCAGCCGAGGCCCGGGTCAGAGCAGAGAGCTACAGTAGTAATTACTGGGAGACTGATTGCTGACAGGACCTTCCAACAGCCTGTGGTTAACTGGAAGGAGCTGAGGGGGAGGAAGCTTCAAATGCACAGGCATGACAGATGCTCTGCTGATGACTTGGGCTTTGGGGTGGTTCAGGGGCAAGTATGCCATTTAGCTCTATTCATTCTACTTTCCAAAAAATAATAATTTGTACTATAAAACTTTAGCACATTTGCCTTTTTTCAGAGGAAGAATGAGGAGAAGTCACAGCAGGGGGAAGTGCAAATTACACTTTAAAATGATATCAATTCATTTTGTCTAAAAAATCGTTGTTTAAGGTGCTCCACTGAACATCTTTGGAATGTGAGAGGTGCCATCAAAGGTTGTTACCTCTTCTCCTTTATTCAAACATCTCCCCTGCTAATTTAGTAGTAGGGCAGTTATTTTTGAAGTGAAACTCAAGAGACAAGTTCCCCTCAAACAGATCTGAACCCACTTCACTGACAGAGTTGGAGGAATGTGTGATGGCGGCAGGCAAAGCATCGCCACAACTGGTTCACTGCACCATGTTTCAACTGGATTATGCCAGTTTCTTACTCAGGGTGGTCATTTGAGAGTCCTTGGGATCATTCATCATGAGCATATGGATGTTTCAACCTGGTATTTTAGCCGACCAATCTATGCCATCTATGCGTCTGGTTGATTTAGCTGTGGTGGTGGAGATGACTGTATTTAATCTGGACAGAACTGTTTGATTCAGTAAAGAACGGACTGCCTTCGCCGGATAGTTTTTACAAGCCTAAAGTCAACTCAATGGCTGTGGATCTCAGCCAAAAAGCATTATCTAACACAGTCTACTTCTATATTGTCACCTTAATGCTATAGCAAATCAAGGGGTATCAGAAATAAAGAAAAAGAGTAATGATCCAGCAAAACATCAAGAGAAAACACAGGTTTGCAATATCGTTATTCCAGGGCACTGTTTTGAAAGTTTTACCCAAGAACAGATGGGTATTGCTGTAGAACTAATAAGGAATCCTGACACGGTTCCATTCATTTATCCTGGACCTGTTTGTTAACGAGTAGGTCTCATTTTCAACTAGATACATTTGTAAATTCAGACATATGTGCATACTAAATAAGGCAAAGGTGTCCAGTTACATCTAAGCCAATTGAGGGCATTTCCAAGAAAACATGAAATTGGGAATTTTTTCAGGAATGCAAATGCCAGGAGAGGAATTTATGGGTTGACATTAGCTACTGGGTCATAACAGTTGTAGATCATGCCAATGTTCAGCAAACCCAACAACCAGACATTATGCTGGAATGTGACCATTTAAGACAAGTCAGCAAAGCCACAGCAAATAACAGACAGCAATTCAAGTGGAGCAAAGACTGTGAGCTCGTCATGGCCAAACAGAGGCTGTGTTTCATTAAACACATTTTGTGTACAGTGGTTTTATGTCATTAGACCAAACTGCCATACTAGCTTACCTCTGATGGTTTCTTGTGCTGGTGGCGGACCCATGTGCTGCTGGTGCCCGTATTCTTGGATGACCTTGACCACAATGTCACCTGACCTGCAGAAACAGAACAAAAGGAAAACCATGGTAAGTGTAATAAAAACCAACAAACATCTTTTTCAATTGTACTCAATAAGGCTTTTTGTTGAGGACCAGAAGAGAAAACGTGCACATTTTTCTTGTTGATAAATGAGCCCAGCTTGGGACCCAGTTGTAAAGACAACAGTGTTCACTCATCTGGAGCAGAATATCAGACAAACGTAATCTGTGTTTGATTTATCAAGAATGTGCATTCATGAGTGTGAATGTTGATTTAAAGTGGAGGGGGGGGAATGAAGAACAGGTCTCTGGCTCCAGATCAGACTTCATGTTCACAGCATGCATCAAATTCAATCCAAAGAAACTTTATTGTCCCATTGGAGAAATTGGTTTTGCAGAAAGGGTTTACGACACAAATACAATAAAAACACAGTAACATCAGCAATCAGGAACCAGCAGGGAATTACTTAATATAGAGCAAAAGCAGCTCATTTCTTTTTTAAATGTTCCTAAATGTGATGTAGTTCAAGGGCTTTGAGGAATCTGATGGAGGCAGTTCAAACGCTGCAGAAAAGCACTAAAAGAAACCAGCCCAAAAAACCTTCCCTGTGACTTTTTTGACGCCCATGGCAGTACTACCACTGAGTGAGCCCTTTAATTGAAGCCGACTGATGATGATCTATTAAGAGGTTTAATAAGTAACGACAGTATAAATAGCATCTTGTTAAGCAGTTAGTCCACTGTGGTCTTTACAACCTCATTAATACGCAACTTAATGGCAATTAACTGACTCTGCAGCCAATATCCCACCCACCGCTTCAATCAGCAGCCCTGTGTGTGTTTTCTGGTGCCATATATGTGAACAGAGTGTCTGTTTGTAATATAATTGATGCTGGTTTTTCTATATATGTTTCACATTACATAACTACTGCATCAGATATAGCCAAAAGCCCTTTTTTATCTGTGCACAGCAAAGGAGGCTGTCATTAAATATAGCATCGCATTGGCAAATAAGTTACATCACAAAAGCCTTAATGGAAAACTCAAATATTCAAATACTGTGTAATATAGCACATTGTGAACATGACTGTGTGTGTTCATTTATGTATGCATGTGTGTGCGTGTTTGCTGCCTCCCACTCAACATATTTCCTCGACACCACAGCAGTGCCACCATGCTAATTTTACTTGTGACGTCTAAACAACTAACAGCGCAGAGGGCAGAACAGCTGTCAGACTTTTCTACAAAATGACAGACTTCCTCTTTCCCTGCACGCACACATATAACTCACACTTAAACATATACAGTGTGCTGTATATAAACATGTTAACACTTCATCGTATTTATTACATAGGCATGCGTCACATTTTGCATGTATTGACTCAATGTCTCAAACCCTCAGTTTTATATAAATCACACACAAACACACTTAAACTGCCACATCATGACAGGAAATATGGAGTGAATTGACAGCCATATTTGGGTCTGATCACATTATTTCCAAATTGATCCTCCGTTCAGCTGATCTGAGTATTGGTGACAAAGCGTACCCCATATTTTCCTGGGGAGAGCTGAAATCATCTTCATAATATCCATCAAACTATAGATCCTGCAATTCAACTGAGCATTGATTCTGAAAGTAAAATATCTATTTGTTGCTAAAAGTGTACCCAAAAGGCATTTTAATGGCGATTTTTCCTCTAAAAATAAGTTGGTTATTGGCCCCGTTTTTTATTTTTACGCAGGGAAAGTTGACAATATGGACACTGGCCATAACAAATGAATGGGGGGGAAGCCATGTCACAGTTTAAGGGCATTTTAGTAAAACTATGTAGACCAACGTAGCTATTACACATTTTTTTGTGAGACTGGATTGGAGTACCTCCTCACAGCTTACGTATGTGCGTGTCTGTGAAAGAGAGAGTATCTGAAAGATATAAAAATGACTCTACTTTGCTCAAGACAAACACATTAACTGACAAAAAAAACAGTTAAAGGGCTGGGGTGGCATTTTAAATATGTGTCTATCTGTGCTGTTGAATGCACATTATCTACACACATCTGTGGGAGGACTGTAGAGTGTACTAACACATCTGTCCTCAAATAAAGTGTGTGTGTGTGTGTGTGTGTGTGTGTGTGTGTGTGTGTGTGTGTGTGTGTGTGTGTGTGTGTGTGTGTGTGTGTGTGTGTGTGTGTGTGTGTGTGTGTGTGTGTGTGTGTGTGTTATATCTACATGCCCCACGAGACAGCTGCACCTCATCATCACTGTGTGGCCAGATTACGGAGCGGGCCGCAGCGCAGTGGGAGGTTACCATCATGGCCGTGTGTTAATTAAAAGCCCCGCTTGGTGCATGGCAGGCAAAATTATCATGGGCATCCTTCAATTAGAAACCTGATAACCTCCAGTCAGCAGATGCAGCTGGAGCCCACGCTGCAATGGCCAGAGGAAGCTAACGGCTAACGGCTAATTATAAAGCGAAGAGTGCGGCCGTCAGCACGGGGTGGCTCAGTCAGGTCTGAAAAGGCTGCCTGTTAAACCTGCTGTAAAATCCTTTATACATGCAGACCTGTGACCACATTACACTTAAACCTGCACGAGGTCACTTCCGTGTGGTCGCCCCTGCTGCAGTAAAACTGTGTTTTTTTTATAAGTTTGAACCATTAAATTACACAGAATTCCTCTATATAGAGATATAAATCTTAAATAAGTATATATGTTATAATAAAAATGTTAGGGAGACTTCTCATCAGTACAACCAACAGATTTATTTTAAATCCCATAAGCAATTATCTGCACTGTTTCTGACAGATAGATTGTTGAAATAAAGAACCATTGTTGTTGTTGTTTAATTTTCAGACAATTGAATGCTTGCAATTATCAAATGAGAGAAAAACATACATACTATATATATATATATATATATATGCATACTATATGGATAAGTATATAAGTCAGCCTAGGAAAATTAGTAAAATAATCAGTTAAAATAATGTAGGATGACACAAAAGCTAAAATAAGATCCTCTTATGCATTCAACAGTTTGTTTTCTAGTTTACTGATTCTGTCTAGGCTGATATGACAGTGTCAGATGTTAGCCAAACAACTGTTTTTAGCTGTTATTTTAAAATATACATTTCAAAATGCCAAGAATTACTCATCTTGATCTGCTAACAGCCAAAAAGAATGACATTCAAGATTAATCACGATCGCTGGCTGTCTCTTCCTATTGTTCTGACAGCTGTGAGAGCTAAGTGTGCTTGCGTAAAACTGTCCCGCTGTTCAAAGACTGTTTACAATCAAAATGATTTTCCAGCAGAAGCTGCCAGAGTTGTAATGTGTTGGACTGGCCAGATGTTCTCGTCACCGCGCAGTGTATCTCTTCATGGGCGACTGTCTGTCTCGTACATTGTATATAAAAGACATTTGAATTCCATGGTACATTCATATCTATACATAAAGTCTGCCTCAGGGGTTGTGTTGAGTCGGTGTCAAATCTATCATCTAATATCCACTTTTTAGTCAACATTTTTATTTAGCATGTTGCATTTGATAAACATTACTTCCCATGTAGAATAGGCCAGATTTTCTCAGATGTGAGATGCTGTTTTATTACATTTCTGCCACATTTCTTTTATGTAAAAGCCGCCTCATTTACTACAGCAGCAACCATCAAGCAGTCAGCTCTTAGCAGCAATGAGGCGCAAATCAGCTGTAGGATTTGACTGAAGTTATCAAAGTAACCCCACCAGATGACTAGTTGGAGAGAAAAAGCAGCTGATTTTTTACCATAATGCTGAGGAAAATGCAGCAAAACACACGTTCAAAATCAGGTTTAATAAACAAAAATATTAATCTAACCTCTCTATCGTTAGCCTTTGCAAATAACCAGATATATTGTTCATTCATGATCATCGCTTTGTTCTACTTTGTAAGAATTCTTATTTGGGCGTATATTTCTATTATTTTATTGTTATTAACTGATTCAGTACGTATCACTCTTTGTCTGATGTAGTGTAAATTTCTATAGAGGAAAAGGTTAATTCATTTTTTTTTTACCACCGCAATCTTTCTTGTGGCTTGTATACATTTCACTTTCGTTTTCTTTACACCTGCAAGGATAAAGGATATTCAATACCTCAAAAATAAATTTCTCTTAATAGCAGCTCCTATACTTGATCTTGCATAAAAGCTGCTTTAGCTACATATTCATATTCCTATTGTAGACGTCTTTAAAAAAGAAAAAGTATTAATGGGTAGAAAAGGGAGGACAGTGAGACGGAAAAAAAAGTTTATATGGAGAAGGGATACAAGAAATACCCTGGGGAGTTGACTTAAACAAGGCAACTTACTGCACAACAGCAGCACAGGCACTCACTTTTTGACACCAGGTTTTTTACTCTCTCACACACACACACACACACACACACACACCCTCGCCCTCATCCCTCCCTCCTCCTCCCTGATTCTCTCTCTTCAACTTACTGTCGGTGGTGTCGGAGTCGTTGCTGCTCGTGGAGTATTTCCTCCTCTTCTTTTCGCTCTCCATCTGTCAGGGTGGCAGAGAGGGAGGGATGAGGGGGGAGGCAAGACAGAGAAAGACAGAGAGCGAGAGAGAGAGAAAGAGAGAGAGAGAGAGAAAAAATGACGAGTGAGAAGATGTTCACCATGAAAACACAAGTGTTAATGAAATAATGCGCTGATGGCACCAATCTGTCAGAGCCTCCAGCCGGCAGCCTGCCAGAATAAACTGACTTGATCATTTACACATGAACGCTTCGGACTTTCATCACAATGACACAGTCGTTCTGTTTCTGCACATACAGTGGGAGTACTTGTACATGTCGACTGTAAATTCATCCTGCAGTATTCACTGGAAGACATTGTAAAGGTCCCCATTCAAGCATACTGTAGGTACTTCTTTCTTCATTATGTTACAAAGGGAAAAAAACACTTAAGCTTTAACAGGGCACCCTTTGAAGTGTTGCAGCAGAAAACAAGAACCTTTTTTTCTGTGTTTCTATATGAAAAAGGAAATTAAAACGCAACGTTCACATTGTGATTTGAACATTTCTATTCAACAAACATATTGAATTCAGCCAGATCACAGAATCAACTTTTCACTCATTTTTTAACAACAGCCTACAATGACAGACTATTTAATCCTTTTTATTTGCAATAAAAACGTGCTTTCAAATATCTCAAGCCAGGTTGTGCATGGGACAAATGCAGGTAAGACCGCAAGTATACACACAATGTGTTCTGGTGAGTAACACTGAATGCAAACATAACTTTTGATTTGCTACACACAGGACCTTTAGGCGGAAATATGAAAAACAACAAAACAGAAGTTGTTACAAAATGTACCCAACAGCAACAGTACAGGCTTAAATGATCCTAAATGACATATCTTTGACAAAGTGATAAAAAGTATTCATGTGTTTAATGCACAAGTGTTGCACCATTAAAATGAAATTCACATGATAAAACTAGGGCTGTTCAACACTAGCAGGATTGATTTGTTGATTAATTTAAACAGACAGATCTGTAAAAAGGAATTTTCTCAAAAGCACCACTTTAAATTGTGTGTTTGCAGAGATGCACTAAAATGTTTCTTGGTTTAAAACAATCATACTTGCACAAACTCAGAGGGTCCCTGACAAGGATTTAAGTGGGAAAAAAGGAAGAATACACCAATGAAGGAAGAAAAAAAAACAGCCTCAAGAAATGTTTTTAATCACTTGCCCTGGTTGCATGAGGGTCAATAGAAGAATATATAAAGTGGCACTTAGAGAAAAAAGGAGGGCATGGGTCACGAGAGTCTGAAAGACAGAGAAATGAAGCAAAAGAGAGCAGCAGACAGAGTCAAGAAGTCAAAGGGAGGTTTTAGCGTACCACTACATCGAGGAAGGAAGGCCAAAAGAGGAGGAGGTGGGTTACAACCTCCAGTGTGGGAAACAGAGATTTATGTGGCCATAAAACTGGGCTATTCCCTCTTATATGGGGCTCTTCCTGTACCCTGCCCCCCCCCCCCCCCGACTGCCCTGCACACACTTAACAACTCTGACATTTATGCTGACAGAAAAACACAGCGCTTCTCCACTGCCTCTGACTATTTCCATTCCCAAGTCCTTCCATCTTACTCGTTCCCACTTTCTCCTTTACCTCCCCCTATCCTATCTTCTCTTCCTTACAATAACAGGGACACAAGGAGTCTGCAGAGTAAGGTTAAGCACATTATTGACTTCCAAAGCCTCCCTCTCGCTTCTCTCACTATCCATCTTTTCACCTTTCCCCCATCTGTCTTGCTCACGCTCGTCTTCAGGCCTTTGAGGAGAGTTGTTAAGTACATCATTGACTTCCTCCACTGTGCTACGTCTGTCTGACTTCAAGTTTGCACGCTTGGATTTATCCCAGGGTTTCCCTTCGCCTGTTAAACTCTGAGGCGACCCACTTAAACCACACTCAGGGTACCCATGTTTCTTGTTTTGTTTTTGAATCAGCCCAGTCAAGTTTCTTTCCCCTGACCACCCAAAGGAAAATGTGAACACTCAGAAAAAAAGTGCCGGAAAAAAGTATCTATTTGTAACACCGGACTTCTAAATTGATTGCTTTAAAACGTTATTAGAAGCATTAAGAACAGGGTTTTTTTTGTGGCGGAAAGGACCACAGCCTAACCAAACAAGAATTATTAAAAAGGCTTGAGAACTAAACATTTTATTGGTTCTTGTTTCTGATTTAACCAAACGAACGAAAGACCATTTTTAGCCAGAGATATTGACTCACATATTTCATACCTGTGGCTACAGCTGAGAAGGGTTTTGTGTCGTGATTAGTCAAACTAAGCCAGGCTCAATCCATCAATGTGAACACTTTGATTTTATGGCATTACCTTGAAGAAACTCCTATTTCAAATGGAAAGGTCAGGGTGATATTAAGCTTCTGTTATCTGAAAGCTTTTGAATGCTTCCCAAGTGTTTTAAACTCAATTATTTTAGTTTGTGAGTCAGTAAGGAGCTATGAGCAATGTTTGCTAAGCAAGTCCTAATGTAGCTCCAAGGGTGAAGCGTGTCTCTTTTTCTTGCTCTCTCTATTACCCATAACGGCAGGAACCTCAGTTGAATTCCCAGAGAAACTCCATCAAATAGGCTACATATACTAGAGCTCGAGGGTGGCAAATTTGTAGAGTCGTAGTGCTGGCTCCCAGAAGATTTTAGAGATCAACAGTCAGTCAAGTGCAATAGGCCTTTCTGACGTTTCACAGTAGGAAAACGTGTCACAGTAAGAAAAATGCAGGGGTATAAAATGAAAGATGGTGGAATGCCATAAACAGCCACATAGTTATTTATTGTGCAAAACCCCAACAAACGTAAAAACAGAGCTTTTCAAATCTGGACTACAAGAATGGCAGATCTGACATCAAATACTATTGTACAGTTGAAGTGCTTTTAAATGTAATAAACAGTTAAATATTTAAGGTGGTCAGGCTGGCATGTTTATGTTTAAAATGCTTCTTTGGGACAAAACTAACCTGAAGTGCGTTATTCACCTTTTTCTGTTCATCAAGTTCTTAAGAAGGCGGCTGCAGCTTGAAAATGTGCATTATATTTCTTATTAAATAGGCACTGAAGACACTGTTTTATGCCAAATATATCATAGCGGGTTTTGTATTTAACAGATGGTTGACACTTCAGTTTGGAATAAAAAAATACATTAAGTCAACCACACCCACGTCTCCAAAGAGGGGGAACGTTTTCACACTGACATATCAATGGGTTTGTGGCTAGCTGCTGACATTTGGTTTTCATTTGGTTTGCTGACGATGCTAACCAACCGTTGCTTGGTAAAGTGCGAAAATCTAGAGAAATATTCCCTGTGTGAAGAAGGGCCTTTTGATTCTCCCTATGATTTAGTTTTTTGTTGTTGCTTTTATTATAGCAGCTGTTGGAGAATAATTTTGATTTTGGTACCCTGTCTGCAGCGGTTTTGGTTCTACTTTTCTTTTTAAGTTGGAGTTGTATTGAGCACAAACTCCAAACATAAGCCACTTGCTGCATTGTATGCACATCCAAAGGGAACATTGGACTTAAATATGATGATTTTCTCTTAGTGCTGCACTTTTTCTTTTGCAACGCTGCTTTTTCTTGGAATTTTGACCAGATTTGAGGTCCATTACCGACCACTGTGACAAATTATTGATGCTTAAGTTGTTTAGTCTGCTAGCCACAGCCATAAAAATGACGAATATTTGATTTTTTTACTGTGTCATTGTGAAATGGTTACGAATAAATGTGTTTTTCATGCCATTTATTTTGTTTTTGTTTTTTTAATTAATGCCTACTAACTGATGATTGCAACATATCTATTCAGGCCTTTTCTGTCTGCTGGTATCTGTAGTGAGCAGACTCAGTGTCTCAGTCACATGTAGCTGTCATGGCAGCTGAACCTTTGATTGTAAGCTGACAGGACAGTCTCTTTAACCTCTTGTTCTGTTGGCAGCCTGGTATTTCTGAATGTTCATGTAAAAAGGGAGAACCACTGGCCCGTTAAAGTAAAATAATTGATGGTGATTGGAAATGTCAGTGTATCTGCTTAAAATCCCCCACCCTTCATTTTTGGAGCAGGATCACCTAAGGGAAGATTCCGACTCAGATCTGCAACTGCCAAGAAAAGTCTTTAAGTTCATTTTCTCCCTCACTCCTTTTCTCCACCTGATATCCTTCTTTTTTATTCCTCTCTTCCTCTCATCCTCAGTTCCCAAGTCTCTATGTCTCTCTGTCTCTCTCTTTCTCTCTCTAATGCAGTACATTCAACCCCGTCTCAATCAGTCCAGTGAACCAGAGCCCAGACTGTAGATTGAGATATTTCTTGTTCTCTAGAGAGATGGGAGTGGATGAAGGAGAAAAGGGAAGCGGGAAAGACTCTCAAATGTACAACTTCATCTCAATCAGTCCAGTGAACGAGACGCCAGGTCTGCACTGGGTTACTTTATGAACACAAAAAAAGACAAAAAGAACACAGAGCGAGATAAACTGTGCACGACACTCGATTTGCTGTCTTGCCAAACAGTTTTAACAGATGGTACAGGAATTGCGTGCTTCTATCTCCAGAGCCAGAATTCATATACTTCAAGTCACATCTTTTTTTGTATTCAACTCTTTGACTTTGCTACTTGCCAAATCTGTGGACTGAAATAGCAAATGTTCTTTAAACCACTTCTTCCACATGTGTTGTTTAAGAGGCTCAGTGTCAGGTAGGTTGATTCTAGACCAAATCCTCTACAGCAAGTGATATCTGTTGTGTACATTCAGAAAGATCTATCTCATAGAGAGAACAATGACTTATGGTAAAGGAGGTCCCACATGAATGGATTGTGTAGTTGTTCTCCTCCAATATGGCTACTACCTTTAACCCTTAGCATCGAGTTCCCAAAAAACGTTTCCACAGCAAAAATTCATGAACCGTTTGGTTGTACCCTAAATTTAAATATTTGCTAATAAAACACTGATTTCTGCTCAAACAAATCTCAAATACAGTTTGAATACACAGCAATCCTTGATTTTCCCAAACTGCAGTCACTACAGTTTTCCTCTATTAAAAATCACTATGCAAAACTACAAAAACTTCATTTTTTTAAAGACAGAAATACTGAGATGATTTGTAACTCTTATGTTTGGAACATTAAGACTGGATGAGTTGGATGGATCTAACTTGTTTAAAGCCAGGAATGCAAATCCTGGAGGCCAGTGTGGTTTATACTGTACGTTGATTAAATCAAATAAAAGCATTCACAAGGGACAAACAGGAACATCTCAACAACACGCACATTCAGGTTCTCAGGGATAATGCCACATTTCCCAAATGTCCAAATCTTTTTAATATATAACTGTATGAGATTATATTTTGGATATCTTTACATGATATCTGAGATGTATGTTGTATGATTATCCTGCATTATACTACAAAATGTTTGAAAATTAATCACACATTAAACACAGAAGAGAAACACAGATTAAGAATATCTATATGAGTTTATGCTGTTCTGTAATTATAATACATTTTGTTTTTGGGAAGATTGGTTGGACAAAGCTGATTAAAAGAGAAAAATAAAAGCGGAATTATTAATAATGACCATTATTTTTGGCTGAGGGCCTTTTCACATTGTAATCAAAAAGGATCAATGTATATCAGTGCAGCATTGTGTGTTTTAAACTGCAGTGTCATAGTAAAGGTAGTGTTGCATCATGAACCCAAACTGAACATGCACTTTGTCAGAGCTGAAGCAGGAGAATAGCTGGAGGCAAACAGCTGTCAGAATCAATTAAAACATGCTATAAGGGGGAGAAGAAAAAACTATCAAACTTACAAAGTACAAATAAAACAAATGTTGTTTTGGTTTGTCTAAAAGTTCCTATAAAAAAGAAAAAGAAAAAAAGAGATCCCCTGATTAAATTAAGCAAGTAATGAAGTTTGGAAAGGAGCAACGGAAAAAGATCAATAGCGGACCGAAAAAACAAAGTCAAAGGACAAAAATAAGAGTGATGACCCAAAAGACGAAGGAAGACAGCAATATTATTTATACTCGATAAAATCCAGACTGTAAGAAATATGCTAAGACAGTTAAAACGGAGAAAGACAGCTGGGCTCAGAGAGGCTAACAGGAAAGCTCTGCTCATCTGTGCAAAAAAACTAAATTACATTTCAACACACGAAAGTACACTTTAAAAGCACAACAAGCAGAGAAATGCACAAAACACTAAAAACAAGACCCACCTTAAACCTTAAGCTCCCTATACCCTGCTTTAATCACCTCGCTATATTAAACCAGATTTATTCTGCTAATGAGCTCTTTAATTTAAAAAATAGGCTATTGGTGTGAATATATGAACTATTTGTCTGAAGCAATATGGGGGTAAAAAAGGTTTCCTTGTTAATATGCTGATTGAATAGGTTGGAGGTACTACTGCAAGCAGGATATAAAATTAGCACCTATATCATCAAAATGTGCAAGAGGCATAGGCCTATATATTTGCACAATTCTCTATCGAAAAAACAAATGTAATGTATTGAGAGGCTGGTAAAAACGTAACATTCACTTGCCATTAGGCAAATTGAATAAAAATGTCATTGTTGCACCCTGAATGCAAGTTTGTCTAAGGTCATGTGTGGAATTGTTGTCAACGGTTTGTAAACACACGCAGACAGGCACCATGTGGACAAATGTTCCAGCTTAATGTGATTGTGGTGGCGGAGTAGACTGATGGCATACAATTTGTATAAACATACATCGGCAAACACATTAAAACACACACACTGTTGGCATGCTTTCCGCTGCCCTGTGGCCAAGCTACACTACATTAAAGAGCTATGTGAATGGGTTGTGGCCTATTTTTCTTGCATTGCTCACATTGGCCAGGGGGCAATGAATAAAATGGCGAACAGTGTGGCTATAACTGGACAAGCAGGATTTGCCATGATCCAAAGGTAATCATCACTCTGCTGGAGGTGAAGGAAGTCATCGGGAATTTTTATTAAATGTAATCTTATCGTCTAGACTAGAGATTTCACAAAACTCCTTAAACAGTGAGAATGTTAACGGGGTAAGCAGAATAAATGCAGATGTCAATCAAGCCCAGTCTGTGCAAATCAACAAAGACCCGAGGACAGGTATAAGCAACATGCCTAAAAACTGTTAGTATTTCCTTCAACATGAAATAAAAAAGACATTCAAATTCCACTTCATCAATCATTGCATATACTGTAGGCAGCAATCCTTTATCTGCCACAACTCTGAAGAAAAGTAACAAATAAGCTGAAACCTGAAATTTAAACCCCGCTCACACCACACATTTTGGGTTTAGACAGCCACCTCTAGCTCTCATTTGAATTCCATCAGCTGGTGTAAGCCACATTTCATGTGCATATTTTAGTGTCAGCCCAAAACATTAACTATAAGACAAACAGGGAGAAGGTTGACTAATGCATGCTGGGAAAGCCAGGGTGCCTGGGGAGCTAATTAATTGGCTGACTATGACACTGCCGAGAGCAGGATGTCTGACTGAGCGTTTAAAGGGGACAGTTCTTCTAAATGTGCAAAAGAACAGTCCTAAATAAAAACCACCGTATAACCAAAGTGCAGGTGGGAAAGAAATCACCCGTCAGCTATTTCACGAGTTCACAGGTTTAAAGTAGGGTAATATATTTGGATGTTAGGGGAAACAAGGTAGGTTGAAAGCTGCTATTTCTGCTTGAAGACTAATGGTGTATACTTGATAAAATGTTTCAAGGTGTGTTCACACTCGCAGAATGTTTATAGCACTTTATTCGCACTCCTGAGAATTTCCCCCGTTTAGTTTTGCTCATTTGGGCAGGTGAGATTGATGCCAGTCAAACTGAAGGAACCTGCACCTGAAAACCTCTCAGATTCCGACTCTCAGTCAACACTGATGTGATAAAATGCCATATAGTCTAATCTAAATCTCTGATCTCACTCAAAGAAAGGAGCAAGATTTTTCTTTTAAATTGGGAAAGCTAAAGCCTCATTAGAGTGTGTTAATGCCTCTTGAGTCGCTTGTAACTAGCCAATGAAAATCTAAATAATCCAAAAATGCAACGGATTAAAAACACGCCGTTAATTCTAAAAAAGGTTACCTACACAATGGTTAGCCATATGACGCGACAGAAGAAAACCGAAGTGTCTCCCTTACTTCCTTGTGTATGTTTGCTAGCACTATCACTAAAAAGTTAGGGTTGTGAATAGTTTGATTCATAGATACAAAGATAATCTCCAATGTTAAGACCACATATGTACGCATGTGTTCTGCAAAACACGACTGCATTATTACAGCAGCTTTATTAGTGCAGCCTTTAAAGTTTCATCTGCTTCTTAGTCAAGTCTGCAGGGGCCACTGCAGATGGAAATTAGAAATGAAGTGTCATAAAAGTAAGATCTGTTTGGTTTTGGAAGATCTTGGCAGCAGCATACAACAGTCTACAAAAGGCAAGAATAAATTAAAAAGAATTTGACATTTAGTCCAAAAGCAAAAACAAAATCCATCTACAAGGATACAAAAACTGAATAGTATAACAATTCTTACAGTATCTGGAGCCAGCTTATGCCTGCTTTTAAAATGAATAAAGGTATTATAAGAAATGTTGGCAATTAACTGCCAACTGGCTGTACACTCAACAGTTACAGTTTCATCAGTCAGTTCTAAAGCGTAGTGTAACAGACATACATTTGTACAAACATGTCAAAGATTATGATTATGATGAATTAAAAAGACAGGACGTTTGTTGGACTTTTTCTCTGCCGTCTTTCAGCTCCCAAATCCATCTGACTGGCTGCATCCCATTAGTCATTGTGTCCGTCCGTCTGTCTGCCTGCAAGCTTGCCATCTGTCTTTCTGTCTGTCTGTCTGTCTGTCTGACTGCTTGAATCTTTGCCTTTCTGCCCATCTACCCATTTGCCTGCCATCTGTTTGTCTGTCTGCAAGTATGTTACCCCTCTGCTTGGCTGCCTGTCTGTCTGCCTGTCTGTGTCTCCCTGTGGATGACAGTGCATTTACTTCAGCAGAAACACTGTAGTGGTATGGTGTCTTTTTTTCAACACTTTGCAGCACTTAAGGTCAGCACACTACAACCATTGCCATGATGGTGATCTATTAAGAGAGTGTATCTGCAGAGACCCAGTGGGCAACACACACAGTGCTCTCTTGAGATAAGTAGGCAGTCTAGCTGACAGGACATTAAGTACTGCTGGAACATCTGGACACACACACACACACACACACACACTTTTGTGTATGTATTAAGCACAACAATTCTTTTAAAAAATATATGATGAAACTAGTAGTATATGTAGTGACAGTGCATGCTGTTACACAACCATTTAAAATGACACTAGCATCAACAAAAAAAATCTGTGGAAGAGAAGCTGTTTGCTTAACCACACACACACACACACACACACACACACACACACACACACACACACACACACACACACACACACACACACACACCACACACACACACACACACACACACACACACACACACACACACACACACACACACACACACACACACACACACACACACCTCCTTGAGGAGCCAGAGGTCAGTCAGTTTGATAAAGAATCCTTGCATATAAATTGCTTCATAACAAGCCATGTCTCTAAGGCAGTGCTGTGTGTGTGTGTGTGTGTGTGTGTGTGTGTGTGTGTGTGAGACCTGCCTGCCTAGGGAACAAACAAGCCTTAAGCAACAACCACAGCAGAAAGACACAAAGCTGCTTTCCCTTCACTACTTTCTTCTTTTCTGTTTCCCCAACCTCTCACTTTTCCACATTTAACTTTAAACTGACTCCCTTATCATGTCTTTCCATGACTTTATCACTGTCCAACCATTCTCTCTCTCTCTCTCTCTCTCTCTCTCTCTCTCTCGTTTGTTCTCATCTCACTGTCTGACACTGAATATTTCCTCTTCATCATGGGGGAGAAATGACAGGCATGGTGAGATGGGATGGACAGGAGTGTGCGTTGGTATGTGCGTGGGTTCATTTTTGCATGTGTGTATGTATAACACTTGCCCGTGCAGGGCTAATACTGTGTGTACAAGCAAGACAGCTACAGCTTAAAGGCATGCAGGGAAGACTGCAACACAGACTCACACATTCAAGTCTATTTTCACTTTCTTTTATTCATCCTCCTACCCGACCCATCTTGCCCCACACACACACACACACACACACACACACACACACACACACACACACACACACACACACACACACACACACACACACACACACACACACACACACACACACACACACACACACACACACACACACACACACACACACACACACACACACACACACACACACACACACACACACACACACACACACACACACACACACACACACACACACACACACACACGCCAAGAAAAAAGGAAAGAAAAAAACACATTTGACACACACATCAAACATCCTCATCAGGAGCATGCTAACAGGTGTGCAAGAAAGAAGACAGCAACCTACTCACACTGCCAGACATGAAAGCTGGAAAGCAATGCACACGCATACACACACATTTCTCTTGCTCAGAATAAAATAGGCAGAAATAATCCTTCAACAACCTGTCGTTTCAAGGGGAAGAGGAAACTGGAAAGTGCTCTCTGTTGCATGACAAGTGTATGGTTTAGTCTCTAGATCTGTATTTTACATCAATTCAGTTCTAGTGCAACATTAAGTTTATTATAAATATAAAGTTGTAAATATGCTAGTATGATTAGCCAAGTGACTAATTTAGCAATTTATTTGCATTGCGGATTGATCACATCAGCAATTGTAAGCATAAAGGCAAATATTTGCAGTTTCCTTTACTTCATATTATTTGCTGCTTTTCTGTTAAGCTTATTTCTATGGGTGGCAATTTAAGTCAGTAATATGATATAAAAGAAGAAATCGTCATATTAAAAAGAGCCTGAAAACCTAGCCTAGTTGACACATTATTTTTCTGTCCATTTACTTATTGATAAGTCCTTAAATTGTTGCAGCTATGCCAAGTACACACGGATTGCTGTACTGAAGTTATGTTTATATGTTGTTGCACAGTTAGTCCGACAAACAGGAGGTTGAAGATGTTACCTCAAACACTGCAAGATCGTGATGACATAATTATTATTCCATAATTTTGAAACCAAACAAATTATGTATCAATTGAAAAAATAAAAATCGACAATGATCGAGACCTTTACCCTTAATGTGTGTGATACTATAATACTTGGTTTCAGGCTATTTGAGAAACGAGAATTCAATACCTTCAAAGCAAGCCTTGATGGAATATATTTCTGTGTGAAATACAATATGAGTTGCTGTGCAGACGAGCCCTCTGACACAGTAAGATCTGCAACCAAAAGGTGCAAAACCACAAATAACCCTGAAGCGCACAGACAAAAACCAGAGCTTAACGTCTCACCCAGCAAGTTTAATGGTTTGCGCACGACCTTACTCAATTACCCAGACACACATCCCGTCAATACTCAAACCCATTTAACAGCAGTGGTGAGTCACTCTCTGATGCTGATATCACCATCACTATTCCCATCAGCCATCTCCCCTGTTTGCCCCCCCATTGACTACCCCACGGGGATCCACCGGATTGGAGAAAGCTAGCTCTTTATGTCAAATGCTGCAGACTGTTGTCTCCCTAAAGTGAATTAGATTTCCGTTATTGCTCTCAGGGGATAAAAGCTACCCTAAGTGAAGTGTAAAATAACAAAGAAATAATAGATAGATGCACAGTGCTTGCTGTAGCTAGGTTTAAATGAGAAACACTAACTGTACATTTAGACAACTGAGAGACAGAAAAAATTGTTCTCACAGATTTAGATTTCGATTAATACAAAACTTCCATAAAGTGACCGCATATTTAATGTGTGCAGCCCTACATTGCCTTTTTTCATTCTACACAATACAGAACATTACAATGTCCACTTTAACGTCCCGTATTAAACTATATTTTAACAATATATTGTAGGGCCATATCTATATAAAACATGTCTCTGAAGTGTTTGCTCAAAATACCAAACAGATCAAACCATTGTAGCCATGCCTCATACCCCTCTATTTCAGCCCTGTTCCAAAAGTGCTGGTTCTGGGTCTGTATCTTTAAATGGAAATGAGCTTCTGCTGGCCACACCCCTTTGGAGCGCCCCTTTGGAGGGCCCCTATGGTAGCGGGGGAGCTCCTCGAAGAGAAGGGTTTTCTACCGGCAGATACTCAGCAAACGATGCAGTGATTAAACGCCATATTATGTTTCAAACCACATCAAGCATTATTTCTGAAACAGTATGGAGCTCAAATGTTCCTCTCTCGCGGGGTTTACCACAAGAACAGGACCTTTTATCTTACACATAGTCTCTCCAGTACAGCGTTAGCTCCGAGTGTTAGCGATGCTTGCTAATGTCAACACAGAACATATTACTTCCAAAACACGTCACGCATTGTTTCTGATACAACACATAAGTTGAGCTGTTCTTGTACAGTGCCCTTATATGTATAACATAACAACTTTACTCTAAGTCCCTACTGCAGACATCCTGCCGAATAAACAGACCCACAGAGGCGCTGCGGAGGGGATTCAGCTCACCGACTGTATATGGAGGACAATAGGTTGGGACTTGGGGAAGTTGGCGAGACGTGCCACGTTTTCAGAGATGTGGGAGGAAAAGAGAGAGGGGTGGATTTCCTGACACTTTGTGAGTCACCTTATATACCGGGGACACACGTATAAAAGACATCAAAAAGTGCATTTTCAATAATAGGTGACCACTAAAGATAGCAAAGGTTGGCTTTAAAAAACTTCTCTCTATGAATTAGTGTGTGCTTCACTATCTATGACAAGTGTGTTTGTGACCAGCCTTCAAGTGTAGCTGTAATGAAAAGTGTTACCACTGAGCTGCTCTTGTTATCAGTCGACATGTCATACAAAAAAGTCATGCATACCATGGCCTTAAGTGGTTTTCTTGTTTTTGACACTGGGAGAAAGATAATAGGATAATTATTTTACATTGGCTGGTTATCAATATTTTGAGTGCTACGTGTAAATAGTAAAAAGTGTTGCAATACAACAGTGTCAGCCACTTCTGGAGCAAATGGAAATAAGAAGGGAGGATGGAACAAACTAGGGGAAGTAAGTGAAGGATTGAAGGAAGAGGAAATGAATGAAGGAAGAAACTCTGTGCCCTCACCCATACACACAGGCATACAGTATTGTATTGCAATTGTACACAACATGGCCACACACACCGACCAGAGAGGCGTAGGGCCAAACAAATGTGGCACAGAAATCAAATAGATTTCCTTTATCACCTTGCTGGCTCCAGCCACCAGAACATTAACACAATATTTATTGATGCTGCCACTGCTCCTGCTGCTACTGCTGCATCATGGGAGCGGGAATGAGAGATTGGAAAAGAGAAGGAGGATAGAAAGAAGAGATGAATAAATGGAAAAAAGAAGGAAGAGGCTGAGGTCCAAATAATTTTCTAACTAAGCCTCCCGCTCCGTCTCCTGAAATCTGCTGACAAACAATGAAGGAGGTGAGTCGCAGCCAGCGAGGCTGGGGCGCTGCCAAAAACCCAGGAGGAGAGAGTGCAAAAGGGGGAGGACAGGTGGGAGAGAGAGAAACACAGAGAGAGATAGAGGATTGATCCATCGCTCCTGTCTCCACTGCCATCAGGAGTTCATTAACTCCTGGAAGAGAGTAAAGGAGGGATGAAAAGGACAAAGAGACGAAGGGTGAGCATCCCTGCCTACCACCTTCCTGTTTTTCTCCCTGCACTTCCACCTCCTCCCCCCTCTACTGTCATCTGTCATCTTTCCCTCTCTACATCTCTTCTAGATTCTGCACTTGCCAGCTTTAACTTCCCTTTCTTTCCCATTTGACTTATTATCTGCAAAGTCTGTCTTTATGTTCCGAAAACTCAAAATGTCAGATAAAAGAAAGCGAAATATACCCTCAGCTCTCCTTTCTTTTACTGATTTGAATGTTTTAAATACATATTTGACGCAGATTAAATATCCAAGAATGGCAGTGAGTCAGAAGCTTATTTGCATCATGGATCACCGGGTGTTCAAAAAGCAAAGGAAGTTCTGACATACTGTTTCTGTCTGTTGTTTACTCGCCCTCTCTAAGACAGACACACACACACACACACACACACACACACAAAACTCTTCCCATCAGGAGCTCAGGCAGCATCTGTTAGCCCGTCCATCACTGTGCTTACAGCCCTCAGACTTTCCTTAAGAAGAGTAAAGAGTAGGAGGTATAGCAGGCGGACTGAGAGAAAAAAGCTACATTGAAGATGATTGGAGATGTAATGGATAAAAATCCATGCAGTTCCTCATTTTGTCTATACATGTGAAAAAACATTCAAATAGTCTGACCCAGTTTCCCAGAACTCACTATCTTAAAAAGCCAACTATATAACAATTAAATAAAACACAGAAATACTCAATTTTATATAAATAACAACATCTGAAAATCATACAGTCCTACAGGATTTGAAAACACATGGATGGGCATAAGGGAAATAAAGCATAACATGTGTGAGATATGCACTAATGATATCACTGTCAATTTTGTGGAACCAAATAGACTTCACTACGAACCAGTCACAAAAAATGGATCATTAGTTTTATCTGAAAAAACATCTGCTACAGCACAATGCCCCACTGCTCTTATTCCATCAGTGAGGGACAGCTTTTGCAGGAAAAAGATTTATGAATCGTATTACAATTACTCCTGCAAAAAAAATCTGTGAAATATGTGTACCGTTTCTTTCCTCACCAGTGATGTGTGCAGGTTTGCAGAGATTGCAATAATCTTATACTGACAAGGCTGAGTCACAGGGACAGCGTGGACTTCTTTTTTATGAAAACACCAACTCTCCCTTTGATGTCTGACGTCATCTCCTGCCACTGAAAAGCAGGTTAGCATGCACGCACACACACACACACACTAATGAGGTTATACGCCACAGCTGGGTCATCTACTGAGAGCAAACACTGACAAAACACACACATGTTAATGACTAAAAACTTGCCTGCAGGGTCTTATACAGCATGGGGTTGGTTTCATGTCACACAACTTGTAGAGCGTGACAAAACCTGCTTCTAAAGGTAAGGAGAACAATTCCACACACTCAAGACAAAACATAACCTTAGTGACACACATCAGACCAGTTGAGTTATTTCTAACAGCCAAGATACGACTCCTACAGTTAAACCGTTATTTTTGATTAAGCAATTCATAACTCACATTAATATGAATTCATCTTAAATTTACTGACAGGTGTTTGTATTTGTTTGAGTGTTTGTGTCCTCTAGGTTTCACTTAGAAAAAGCAAGTTTAATAAAAGAAATGTGAAAGTGTTAAAAGTTATTTATATTCATTTCCTGTCTCTTTGCATTCTTCAAAAGAATAAAAGGTTTTTTTTTAAATGTAAATAAGACCTAAAATGTATTGAATTAGAAATAATATAATATTCATAAGTTCCGATATGGGAAAGACATATTGGGACACACACATAAATCCCACTCATCTTAGTAATACCTTTGTGGTCAACATGCTGGTTAGTTAGTCAGGGAGCAGAGCGCAGCAGAGAGCTGGTAACATGAAAGCTAGCTAAACCCCCTGCAGGAAGAGAGAGAGAGAGAGAGAGAGAGAGAGAGAGACACACACACACACACACACACACACACACACACACACACACACACACACACACACACACACACACACACACACACACACACACACACACACACACACACACACACACACACACACACACACACACACACACACACACACACACACACACTTTAGCTCAGTAGGTCCCCATCCTTCTTATCTGACACATATTTCTGCATTACACACATATTTGCCTGAAGCCTTCTTTAGCAAGATATAGGATATGGTTTACGTGACGTAAGCGCTTCATTCATGAACGTCAGCCCCCCCTCTCCTACTCTTCACTACGTTACAGCTAATGCGATACAACGCACCACGTGGGGGTCCTTACCCCCTTTCCCAGCCAATCCTAGCTCACCGCTTAACGCAGCCAACACAAATACACACATGCTACGCTACATCCCCCGCCCACACACACACACACACACACGTGTGCATATGTACACATGTGAGGTTTAAAAAAGGTCATCATGCTCAAGTTTCACATGACAGTGAACAGGGAGAGTTGATACATATGGTCGCATTCGCACACACATTCCTCCGGGCTCAGCTTCAAAGTCATATGATGAGAGGACTCCGAGTTAAAGGTTGATGAAGAGATGATGAGGGGAAAGATGGAGTCATGGATGGATGGATGGATGGATGAAAGGATGGGGAGTAAAAGAGCAGTTGATGGATGGAAGATGAGGAATGAAAGAAGGATAAAAAGGAAAGGGATGGATGAGAAATGGGGGACTGAAACATGGATGATAGGATGGCAGGAAGACAGTGGTCAAAAAAACGGAAGCAAGATGAAAACAGCTCTCATCCCCGTTCACTTGCCTTGTAAACAACCGCTGTCTCCAGGAGAGAGAGCTGAGCCTTGGGGGAGGGAGGGGGAGAAAGAGAGGGAGAGGGAATGAGTGAAAACAAGATAGCACTGCATGTGAAAGATATGACAGACAGAGAGGGGGATAGAGGGATAGAAAGAGAGCTGTTGCCCCCACACACCATGACTCATCTCCGGTTTCATACCCAGCAGGAGAAGGGTTGTGTGTGTGTTTGTGTGTGTGTGTGTGTGTGTGTGTGTGTGTGTGTGTGTGTGTGTGTGTGTGTGTGTGTGTGTGTGTGTGTGTGAGTGAGTGAGTGAGTGAGTGAGTGAGTGAGTGAGTGAGTGAGTGAGTGAGTGAGTGAGTGAGTGAGTGAGTGTGTGTTATGAGAGAGTTTGGAGAGCATGGTACGTGCATCTGTACTTAAATATGTGTTTAGAGTAAGCGATAGGCACACAGAGTTACTGGTCTGACTGTGTGCATAAAATTCAAGCTTGTGTGTGCTGGTGATGGTGAGGTGTCTCTGTGTGTGTGTGTGTGTGTGTGTGTGTGTGTGTGTGTGTGTGTGTGTGTGTGTGTGTGTGTGTGTGTGTGTGTGTGTGTGTGTGTGTGTGTGTGTGTGATGGTGGGAAGTAAAGGGTTGGGGTGAGCTGTCACAACTGGGAACATTTAACAAGTCCCCAGACAATTTCAGCATAATTGACTCAAGGCTACAACCAGTTCAGCTTCACTTGTTTGATCCTTTAAAATAAAAATGTTTGACTTTTAATCTGGACAACTCGATCATATCCGTTAATGATCAACACTAAGACATAATATAATATTCTTTAGAGTACATGCCCACGAATAGCTTCTGAAAATCCAAATCGAAGCAAATGCCCCCTTACACCCCTTTAATCCAGACTGTTGCTTTTTGCTGTTTCTTAGTTAGGCACTTCAACTACTGTAATAAATCTGTAAATAACAAAGCAATATACTTCCACTTTTACTAGTCACCTGGCTGCTATCACACTACTTTAAACACACTACAAAAAATTAGAATAAAACTGTTACTGTTTATTTCTGTTGTTCACCTTGATGTGTATTTTTGTAAATTGTAATTTGTGTAATTCATTTTTCTGATGTAATATTTGTATGCATTTTACCAGCATCTTCCTGCATCCACATGTCAAGTCTTTGTTTTGTTTTATTCATTTTTAAAGATAAGGATGCAACACTCATTTAACCCAGGCACACAGACAGAGCTCTGACTTTGAGGAGGTAAACAACAGCCACTCCCCCCTCTCAAGCCAGCTAGATCTGCACAGCACGAAGCAGGAGGAGGGGGAGGAGAGGGTGAAGGAGGCAGAGAGGAGTTGCTCTAATTCCTTGATGTGTGTATATGTGTGGTTGCGTGCTCAGCCTTCCTAAAAGGAGAGCTGCTCCCCCTGGTTTCCTCTCCTCCCTTTTACTGTGCAGGAACCTGCAAATCCTCCAGGGACTGTAAACGGTTGGTGCCTCTCCACACTGCACCCAGTCCTAACCGTCACACAACTTCATCTCATATCCTCCTATAAATGTGTCAAAAATGTGTGTTTCTGTTTTCACATTCGCTTGCAAGTTACAGCTCACATTCCTGCTGCAAATGGCCCTATTTGTCGCAATTACGCGCAAAAAATAACCACACTTGGACACTCTCCAACTACCCGCTCGCACACTTGATTCTCACCGGGGCGCGTTCACGTTACGTTTGCAGATCTACAACATGGCAAGTTTACCGGGTTAATTTCAGCTTTCTGCAGCATGCACAGGGCTCTGGCTTCAATTTAGGTTAACGTTATGTCCCTTTCTTTTTCACTGCAACATACATGCATGCCCCCTACTACCCCTATGCTTGACCCACATGCACCGCTCAGGCTAACAACACAGCAGCTGAATGAGACTGACAAGCCCGCTGCAAAAGTGCAGACAGAGCCGCTGCCCTGCTGCTAGCCTAGCTCTGATATAGCACTTGCAGCACCAAAGTGGACTTCAGCGGTCCTGCAACCCTCCCACTTTTACACATTATCATGTTGCATATAAATGCTAATGTATTTACCTTGATGGCAGACAGCTTCGGATGCAGAGACGTCCACAGTCCCACAGATTAGGAGATCATTGGGAGCCAGGCACATGTAGTTTTACAGTGGAAGGGTTTAGCAGGAGTTCAGTTTGCCCACCCGGTGCCCTGGCAGGCAGCTAGCAGTGCTGCTAAACAGCCCCGACTCTGGATCCACGTTGGGTGACAGGACTGTCCCTTTCCTTCCCCTCCCTTCCCTCCCCCTCACGGTGCGTGTTGACAGCGCGTCAGCCCTGCAAAGACTGGCCACGGAGTGCAAAATCCGAAATAAAATCCCAAAGTGGCAGCCAGACTGAGTTGCAAATCAACAACAACAAACACAGTGGTGGTCCTGCTGCTGCTTCTCAGGGGTTAGCGTGCTGCGAGGTGCGCACAACATACCTCTCACAGGAAAGCATGTCGCATTTTGCAAAAAGCAGCCCAAACGTGGTGCCAAAATCCGACGGTGTTTTCCTCTCCGGTGCCAAGCGGTAAATGAAGGGGGTGACGGGGAAGCAAGAGGCGTGAAAAAAAGAGGCGTGAAAAAAAAGGAAAAGGATGCTTTATTTCCAAACGATGAGTCAGAAAAGATTGCAAGTCAGTTTCGCAACGTCCCTCCTTCAAAAATAAAACATTGAGTTCTCCTCGTCTTCACTTGCTGCCTCGCTTCCTCTGCCCGGTGATCTTATGTGCACACACCGCTCTGCAAAAATTCACTGGCAGGTCTTTGGGTTCAACCTCTCCCTCCCACCTCAAGAAAAAAAACACAACACAGAAAAATCAGGTCTTATCATCAGCTTGAAAACTCTTTTGGCGCCATATTTATGGCGTACTTTCAATTCACTGTTACCGCAAACTGCACTTCCTACTCTGAGAAATGCAAGATTACTGCGCCTCGAAGAGGAGAGGATGGGCATTGAAGCTTCACCTGCCAATTTTGTGCCTGTACTATAGGCTTCTTTTGTGGAGGAAAGTATTGAAATTACATGTGCCGAAAAGGTGAATTATCATGTGCCGAAAAGCAGTTGCAATTTAAAAGAAAAATAGTTCCTAAAAATAATTGGCTATTTTGTCATGGATGATTCACTCATGTAATGTGTAGTATGAGTGCTTTGAAATATGTTTAATAATTTTATAAAGTTTCATGAGGTTTCTTACAATTAAAATCACATACAAATAATGTTCACTTAAACAACATTTGTTTTCACGATTGCCTGATTGGACTACTTTATGTAGAAAGAATTATGTTAGAATTCAAACGTATCCACAAAAAAAAAAAATCTTACTTTGTCCAATAACTTCATATCAAAATTAAATAGCAGCCTGAACTTTGATTCAAAGTCAAGGTAGTTGCTCTTTAGTATAAGTGATAATATCTCTACTGAGGTGATTGATTTGCTCTCAGTGATTCAAAGGGAATGATTGGCAAGTAAATTACCTTTCTTCACATTTTCTGTCAAATCTATATTTAAAACGGGAGGAGGGTGTTCGATCAATGTGTAATGTATTAGCCTCCACAGCCTTTAAATCACTGTCCTCTGCCTGTTATTAAGCAGGAGTACATTTACTTATAATGTTTCTACAGTCTGACGTTTGAGGAGTGCAATTTTCACAAAACCCCTCCCCCTATATTAAGTATATGCAGCTTTTATTTGTACATCTCTTTGGTGACAGACAGTGGATCAACTGATATTCATCTCCACTCAGCTTTTTTGTAAATGTCTTACTAATACACATTGATGCAGAGCCAGGCGGTAGACTTTAATTAAGGTCGTTCAGGAGAGCAAATGGAATAATTCTCCTTGTATCACACACACACACACACACACACACACACACACACACACACACACACACACACACACACACACACACACACACACACACACACACACACACACACACACACACACACACACACACACACACACAAAAAAAACACACACACTTCACAATTTGCACACAGGAAAGGATGTCAGGTGCACAAACGCTCATATCAGCTGTATATCAGGTGTCTCTCAGAAACTGGAGAGAGGGAGAGGCAAAGAGGGTGTGATGCTGTTTTGCACAAAGTGAAATGAGGCAGTGAAGGACACGGAGGAGGGATTTTATGGCACACATAATGCAAAAGCAGCATCCCATAGTTTGCCCTCCCCTCTTAATTTTCCATATAATACAGGTAGGCATTCACCCCCTGTGGAAAAACTGCCTTTTTTTGGGGGTAAATGCATATTTTCTGTGAAATGCTGAATTTAAACCTGACTTTCTGAAGTGTTGTCTTCTGCTTATAATTGATTTAAAGGCAGTGGCATTAGTCGACCTGTGTCAACAATCAGACAAACATAATTTGCTATTCCCTTTGTGTTTAAATCCATACACTATCTTCGTAGGAGTGTATTTTGGCTTTCTTAGTACTCCAATCAAGTTAATTAGTTCCAAACATGTTCCCCTTTTTGTTTTGTTTTTTGTTAATCACAGCACATAAACTCTTGTCAGCGTGACTTCCTGTTAATATTTGAGATCAATCTCCCACCACCCCACCCATCATAACGGCAACCGCATGCAAACACAACATCCGCCAACATTACACAGTTTTTCCATGACATAGGCTCCATTTGATTTTCATAACCACTGTAAATAAGATCAATATGTGTACGGAGATGACCAAATAATGTATTTGCAACTATGTAGTGAAATGTGTGTACTGAGGAAATGCATGCACTGTATCATGGCCCCAATAGCCCATGTCAACCTCAGTTACGCCTATAGACCGGCATATATCCACTTTATTTAAAAATGCGTCATGATCTAGGACCTGAAATAGCTGTCAGATCCTACTGCTCCAGCATCTCTACGTGTCAAGTGCACCACATTTAATTAGACTGGGTCCCAAGGTGCAAGGCTACATTTATCACTTTGGGTCCCAAGCTTTAGGATTTTAAACTCTCCTCCTCTATGGGAAGCTAAAGTCAATGTCAAGCACGGTCTGATTTTGATAGGGACTTCAGGACGCTCATTCTGCTTTGTTTTGTTGTTTGTTCTTTAGAAAAACAGTTTTTCTGTCATACTCGTCCCTATGTGGCTAATGAGCTAGTTGTCTTGCTTAAACCCCCAAATACTAATGCTATCTTTTTTATTTTTTGGGTGTTGATCTGGCAAGTACAGCTGTGCCATTTCAACAAAAGGTGCATATACTACTGAACAATTTTGCAATGGTTGCCTTTTAAAACTGGCTAATTGGTTTATACATCTAGTGCAAAATAAAGCTAAATATATATATATTTTTTTTATTTCACCTATATTCGACAAGAAGTTTCTAGACATGGAAATTCTACACAGGTCAACATTCACATAGTAAAGAATAATAATAACAAGAGTAAAATACAAGATAAAAATAATAAGATGTTATTTATTGTATTGATGTATTGCATTGACAACTTCATATTTTCTGATCTGATCCTCTCATGTAAGTATCAGTTGAAGTTGTTACATAGTTAGACTTATTACGTATTAACTTGTGAATTCAAAACTACCTCATTTCTAAATTATCGTCTGCCATGGTGTTGGTGCAAACAGGAACAAATAAGAGAAGATAGCACTGAACGGGAAGACTGATGTAATGGGTTTTATTATTTTTATAGTGACTCTTACAGTTATAAGAACATCATTGTGTTAGCAGAAATATCAATCCAGTTTAAGGTTTGGTAAGTTTAGTCACAAAGATTACGTGATAAAGGGTTATGGGAAGAATATATCTTGGGTTATAAAAAATGACTTTAAGAGGTAAAAAAAAAGTAACTTGAATGTAAACATGTATCATTTCGTGGCATTTGATGATACTCCTGTTTTTCTTGGGACTGTTAAAAATGATGATGTAGAAAATGTATTTATTTCTCAGCTGACTGTCCCATAGTCCTCACATTAATCTTGATATCCACAGACACTTTTTCAAATTTGTTAATCCTTTCTTGTTGGCCTTCCCCTAGGACTCTGGCTGAAAGGGCTACCTGTTGTCTGTGTGTTTTCCCAATTATAGTTTTCTCCTGAGTAAGCATACATTAGGTGACTCAGCAAGAACGACTGTCTGCCAAAGCTGCCTCGAGCGCTGTGTATTATTTCAGCATCAGTGTAAATTTCAGGCAAAGTGAGAGGGGGGGAGTGAGCCCATAAACATTATGGGTAGGTTGACTCAATAAAGCGGTGACTTGTATGACTTGGAAGCAGCCCAATATATGACATACACAGGAGTGTTTTTCTGGGGAAATTTAAGAGGAGGTGAAAATGTGTGTTTTATGTGTGCTTACTTTGGTGACTCCTTGTCTTTCTAGGACTGGTAAAGCGCTGTCAACGTAAAGGGTTACACGTGAAAAGATGAACTTTGTTCCTTTGTGTGCATGTATGCAATTATGTGGGAAATATTGTGTTGTTGTACACAGATCCAGTATGCCGAGGGAAGACTCGCACAGCATCATATTTCAGTGTTAACCATGTTTGTTCTTGTCTCGCTTCCCTGTGTATTGTGTTAGCAACACACTCCATTTAGAGCATCAGGGGAGTTTGACCGGTCTGAACAAAGTTTTGTAACCACTTACACTGCATGAAAGTAGAACTACAATGTCCAGAGAAAAAATGATATAGCTCAAATATGTAGGTGAAGTTTAAAAGACAAATAAGTAAAAAATAAAAATAAAAACAGCATTATTTAACAAGGTTATTGTTCAAATAAAGCCACAGAAACATCTGGTGATAGAAATTGGCTGCGTCATAATAATGGACTTTTTGTCAAGATATTTCTTGAATTTTTGTTTAATCAAAATGTGTTTTTGTACTAGAATGAAAATATACAGTAATAGAAATTTGTGGTGGAGAGTAATTCAAATACAGAATGTCAACAGTAAACTGTTTGTCAATGTCCTTTTACTATATACATTTGACAAGCATTTAATGTATATAATAATAGTTCTGTACTTATATTTTAAGATGTATTTATTATTAAAACTGCAACATTACATACACTACTGCATTACTTGCACATTGGTCACTTGCAACATGTTCACAATGTTTTTCTATTCTCTTTGTTGTTGCACTAGTTTTATGTTTTATTGTTCATGTCTTATATATATTTATGTCGAATTATTGAAGGAGCTTTAAAGATTTTCATTCCATAATTACACTGTAGCTACCTCGAATATGACAATAAAACCTTTGACTCTTTAATTGAATCACTGAGCATAGAGGTAAAGTGTAGTTCTTGGACCCCCCGCTGCGTGTCGCTGTTTCTGAACAAGCTACCCTTAACAACACCTTCCGAGACTCGCTTCCCAAACCGGAAGCTGCATTTGTTGACCTGCCTGAGAAGAAGCAAGATGGCTAACCTGGACGTGGAGGAGTTTATCCAACAGAATAGAGCTGTGGCTGATGAGGTGGAAACGTACCGTGGTTACTGGGAGAGTGACAAACACTGGCAGCCGAGGAGGGAGTTCATCCTTCGGAACATCAACGACTTCGAGGAGCCGCACATGGACCAGCTGCTCGCGCTTTCCATGGTGTGGGCCAACAACGTCTTCATGGGCTGTCGGTGCGTAAACACAACGTGCTCCACTGATGGATTTGTTTTTGTGAATTGCATTTAAAAAAATAACCTTACATGTAATCTGTTAGTTTTTCACAAGAAACGATTCTCCTAGTTTAACTTGAAACTTGGTTAAATAACCATTATATTGAGGATGCAACATTACATACACATGGCAGTCAAAACAAACAGAAGCCCAGAGGCTGCAGGTTCAACCACCGTGGACCGTTACCTATAAGTACGGTGTCTGCAGAAGGACATTAGCGACTATTGCGATAACAGAGGATACTAAATACATAATCCATTTTTAAAAAGCCTTATAGTGCTGAATCATTCCTTTGTCCCTTATGGATATTTAGTAGTTCCTTTGGACAAAACTGCACTACAAATAGCTACTGTCTTACATTGTGAAAATATTGCAGAACTCCTCTCTAGAGAAACAGTAACTTTGTGGGCGATACTAGTTAAAGATCTGTGTTATAATGGTGCCATTTACCTAATTTTCCTCCCCTGGATAGACACATTATTCAGATTGTCGGTCATGTCTTTATGTTGTGATTTCGTTACCCCAACTGGTGCAAAACAAAATACAGCTTTACTGTTCAGGATGTTTTACTTCTGTTTTCTCTACAAGTAGACCAAATTGTCTGCGCATTTGATAATCAATACTCACCTTTATGTGGATGAGCGTTTTTGGATTCAAAATCTTCTTCTTCCTCTGATTTCTGATGGGCTCACTGCTGCCTCCTGTGTCCGGAAGAGGACACCAAATAAATCATTTTTAATGTTGTTGGCAAAACTGGTGTTGAACTTTCCTGTCACTGTCCCAGACCGTAGTCGAGGAGAACAGGGGAAGACTCTCTGTAGTCTTCCAGGGTCGAGGTTCAATAACCCACTTTGCAAAATAAGGCAGGGAGGCTAGCTTTTCTTGGGAGGCCGTGGCATTTTTTTCAGGTTCTTAACTTACAGGAAAAACACTTCATGGACATACTTTTTCTGCTGCTTCCTCTGTTATCTTCTCCAACACCACCAACCCACGCTCGCTCACCCCTTCCTCTACCATGCCCACCCACACATGTACGCGCCACACCCCTCTCTCTATTTTAAAGGGACAGCAATCTGACTGCATGACCCTTATATCATAACACTGGCATCATGTTTTCACCTTGTCTATAGCTAGAGGACAATTTTCTTCAGTCAGTAGAAGTTTAAATTTGTTATGCCACTAAGGATTTTCATTAGATCTAATGAATATTGCAGTTTGATTAAGGTCTTCCTATGCCATCATTTTCCACGGTTATAGCCAGACTGATGCAATGAATCTACAACAATGCAGTGATATCAATTAACGTAAAATGTTTCTTCCATAATGACAGGTATAGCACGGAGCTCTTGGAGAAAGTGAGGGAAATGGCTGAAGGCATCGTGGTAGAGGATGCACCAGTCTTCAAGACAAGAGATGAGATTATGAAGAAGCAACAGGTAAAACTTTGGACACACACACACACACACACACACATACATATGTTGACATCGAAAATCTTATTTCCTTTCTTCCTCTTTCCTCCATCACAGGGTCGATGACCGGCTCGCCTGATCCCTTCTGGTGTGGGAACAAACCTGAAAACTTGACGGATCTCAGATGTTGTTTGAAACAGCCTTTGAACTTTTAAAAATATGTTTGAACGATCTACACTTTTTAATACTGATGAGTGTTAGCATTTAAAACATTTTTTAAATCAAAAGTAGGACTATTGTGTTCCTCAGCATCCATTGTTGAGGGAGAGATTTTTTGCAGTGTGGGAGCTTCGCTGCTCATCCATTTCAACTCAACATTCTCACAGTGTTTTGTAATTTTTTTGAAGCAAACTCGTTTTTAGTATGTTTTTATACATAGATATGAAAGATGAATCTTGTCCTAATGTCCCTGTCTTAACCACAATAAATGTGTTTTTTTGACTCATAGGATTGTATTTTTTTTTTAAATCACACATTATAGTTATTCTGTTGGGTCTTTGTATATGAACAAACTCATCTGGTAAAAACATTTATTTTTCTTCACCTTAAAACTCTTTTTTGCTGGTAAACATTGTCAAAATTGGTGCTAAAAATACCAGCATATTTATCTCATTGTTAGTAATTATTGTTTTAAGTGTTATGACCAGAGGAAGAGGTGTTCAATTTAGGGTTGTAATAATATCTCAGAGCTAAAAAGAATATTGACATTTCCTGTACTTAAACCTTTATAGCTTGGCCCATCATAGAACATAGCGATAGTACTTCAAAATACTATAGAAAAACAAAATATGGAGGAAAATAAGTGCATAGTGTTTCTGTTGGAGATTGTTAAATGAATCAGGAAAACACAAAATCATAAACCTCTCTTCTCAAACTCTGAAAAATGTGTTTTATTATGTTTATACAGCATGTTATAAGTATACATGTTTTGATTAATTCACAAAATCTTTATAACATATCCCTTCTCATTAAGTGAAATATTTTTTTCTAGCCACAATATGACTTTATACTGTCAGAAAAGAGAAACTGTTTTATGATAGCTGTCTTCTGTGGGTGTTTTAGCTGGACTTGGGCAGGGTTAAGTCTTGACTTCATACTCAAGTGGTGTTTTTATTGGGTATCGCATACAAATACAAAAAAAACAGGACAAATGCAGGCATGAATACAACTTGAGCCTTTGGGAGAACAGTTGATGTCACATGGTTAAAACGGGATATAAACTGCGTAGTCTAGCTCACTGGTTAATTTATATGTCAGCTGTGTCATTTTAACAGAAGCATGACTGACATGTCCCAGGCAACAAAGCATTTAAAAGTAATTTTGGGGTTTGAAACTGGAAAATACAGGCATTTACATTTCCCCAGTAATGGTGTACTATAGAAGATAAGCATAGTAAAACAGATATTGTAAAAGTAAATGATATTCTTTTTACCAACTTACTGCTGATGCTACTCGCCTGTAATCACAGCCTGCTACCACTGTCACTCAAGCCCCGTTAGGCATGAATGCACCATAATAAAAATGATATAGCACCACCATTCAAGTAAATCTTTAGGTACAAGCGCCTTTGAGCTCAAAGGACCCTCTGCCCTACATACTATGATAACATTTCACAATGAAAGACACTTGTGGGAAGACTGACTCGTAGAAAATTCAATGTTGATTACAACAAATACATGATTTGCTTTAAACTGACTCTGTTCTCCACTTTGGCATCCACAGTCCAAGTTTAACTGTGCAATCTTTGTGTTAATATTAACTTTCTCCTTCTCTAACACACTCTTCTACACCAGAGCAAAAATGATTTAAATAAAAGCTTCATCTGTGCCAGGGAGAGTTGGCGCTGCTGCAGCCTGTGACGTCTGAGGCCCATGCCTTTGGTGTCTCTTAAAATAACAGAGATATGCTGCGGATAGATCTCTATAAGGCTGCAACTGCGGCTGACTTGGAGAATAACAATGATAGTGACTCTTAAAGCCGTTTGTAGGCTTGTTATTCTTGATTATATATTCTTAAATTATGCAGATTTGGTCATCAACCTGCCCTTCCCAAAAAGCCAAATTGTGTGCACACCAGCAGACATCACAAAAAAGGGGGAAAAACAATCTGTAAAACTCAAAACATTGGCAGCATCAATCAATCCAAACAACAAAGATATATTACAAATTCTGTTAGCAATAACTTAATTCACATCATGCAATAAAAAAAAAAGTAAAATTCAGGACAAGAAAGACAAATATAACATTAATTTCCCCGCCCTTGTTTTCCTAAAATGTATTGGCAAGCAAGTTTATGTCCATTCTGGTTTGGTTGTTCTCTGGATGTTGTTTTCCTATTTTTTTTTTAAGGGTGGCACTTGAGTTCTTCTGATATAGTTGCTGTTTTTTCTTGATGAAGTGAAAATGAAGGAGTACGGAGGTGTTGAAGAGATGGTAGCGGGGAGGGGGATGGAGAAGAGAGTGAGAGAAGCTCAGACGTCCACCCAGCTCTGCTCCACGATGGCCGTCACCCTCTTCTCGTACTCCCTCTTGTTTTCCTGATAGAGCTGTGCGGCCTGGCTGTTGGCCGGGCTGTTGGGGTTTGGCTCGTCCAGCAACGACTGCGGAAACAGTGAGAAAGTTAGGAAAATATCTGAATCGGTTTTGCAGGGTTGGGGGTTACCTCAAAAAATGTATCCAATAAAATGACTAGTTACCTGTAAAGAAATGTAATCAGTGACCTAATCAGAGTATCAAAACATATAAGTAATGTAACCTGATGAATATATAATGCCATGCAAACAAATTAAAGAGAAAATAAATCAATGATGTTTTCTACTTAAGTGTATTATGCAAGACAGCAGAGTAATATGACCTTAGAAAAGAAGAAGCCAAGATATTTAGGATCAACAGGATTTATTTATCGGAAAACCTCCCTTTCATTAAGCATAGTCAGGCAGTAGCCTATAAACCAACAATGAAACCATGAGCACATACTACGGTTGAGAAAGCTGAAATAAAGTCTGAAATAAATAAAGCTCTTTTTAGCTAGTTTAAAAGAAATTGTATCCTGATTAAGTAATCCCATTACATGTAATCCGTTACTCCCTGGGCCAGAGCATTTGTTATCTCAGCTTTAAATAAGCAGGATTCTTTGAATCAATAAAGGGTGGAATATTGGTAATGGTTTTACTTTCTTTGTAACTGTAAATGGATTATGTAACTTCCAGTGAAATAATAATATTCCTATCTGAAATGAATACATGAAAATGCAAAAATGTTTTTATTGGAAACCGTTTGTTCAGTAATTCACATCATATTTACATTCTAAAACTCTACGGTGAATTGTTGGAAAATACCTCTATATTGTATCAACAGGAGAATTTGAGTTGGATCACATTACTAGGACTGTGACATTTAATTTTTAAAACCAAAAATTAAATGCTGCGCAGCTTTGTTTTCATGCCTTTGTCTTGTGTGTCTACGCTACAAATTGTTCTGCTTCATTACATATTTTTTGGGGTTAACTCTTTCTAAAAAAACAACATTTGCGTAGCAGTCCAAGAACGGTTCATTGTTCTCCGGTTTGACACACCAAAAAGAGAAGCATGCATTGACAAGTTACATTCCCATAAAAAGTGCATTGAATTAAAACAGACTAATTGAATCCAATGAATCACATATTTCAAGTTGAGGATTTAAACAAATATAAGAGATAATTAGAGTTTTCATAGAAGCGGAAATAAATGAAAAACTTTTGGTATAGCCCTACAAATAACAGACAATATGTCATATATCAATGCATTCATAGATGGCAAACACTGAAGCAATTTCAGTGCAAAGATAAACATTTTATGTAAAGGCAGTCAAACAACCAACCTGGATGGAGGTGAGTATGGACGACACATCGTATGTGGGGCTCCAGCGGTTCTGAAGGATGTCTAAACATATACTGCCATCTGCATAAACTGGGAAACCAGAGAGAAAACACAGACCCACATCAATGCACCGGTTATTATCTCTTGCCTGTAATAATACTTCCTCTTAATGCATGTATTGCCTATTGAAGGCACAACACAGAGGCCCACTCCTTGTAAGTGAATATTTGGCAAACATGCATTAATAATCTACTTCAACTGGAATTTACTGTCAGCCTCACTGACTAAACGTACTAAAGGGATTTCAAAAATGGACCGGGAAAGGAGATGAATGGCCGGAAACTGTTACAATGACAAGGAATTTGAGCTTTGATATAATGGGAGCACAAACTGTGGAAACATGTTTGTAATATTTCATAGTCAAAAAAAGGCTAAAGTTTATTTTATATCCAAACTGCTTCACAGATAACAGGTACAAATCCCAAGAAACTAGTATGAAAGTAAAACTGCACAAAAACAATTACAAATAAGTTTGACATTAAAGACAATTAATGAATCAATGGCATTTAGGAGAGGCCTGTATTCCCATCTAGAAATCCATGATTAAAGAGTGTGTGGTTGTGTGTGTGTGTGTGTGTGTGTGTGTGTGTGTGTGTGTGTGTGTGTGTGTGTGTGTGTGTGTGTGTGTGTGTGTGTGTGTGTGTGTAACCTCTTACCATTAGGGTGAAACATTCTGGAGACAAACCGGACTGTGGGAGGCTTGTTTGGGTACTCTTCTGAAAACTCTATCAGCAGCTTAAACGTTCCTGCAGAGAGACAGAGGGGGGAGGAGGGGGAGGGTGAGAGGCACAGCGGACGACAGTGTGAGAGAGAGAGAGGGAGAGTAGCTTTTTGAGGAGAATAGAAATGGAGGTGGTCAGACAAAGTGAAGAGAAACAATTCCGTTACTGAAAAATAAAGCTGGCTCGACTGGCAGGAGAAGCTAATCCTTCACGGAGGCAGAGGTGTCGACTCCGCAGGTTAAGAGGGGAATAAAAGGAGCGAGAAGTCTCACAAGAGGAAACTATAAACCATGAGTCAGCGCTTCTCACGCCTGACCTAAGTCATAATTACAGGCTGAAAAGTGTGTGTATGGGGGAAAAGTGTGTGTATATGTGCATTAATGTGTGTGTGTTTTACACAGCAGAGCTGCAAATGTGTTACCAAATGAACTAACTAAACACTCTCACTGGGACATCTATTTATATAAAAATAAAAGCATATTTACAGATGGTTACAGATCAGGGTTAACAATTGGAAATATAAAGAAATCTGTCTTGACTTATTTCAATTTTGTGTAAAGTTGAGAGACACGTTTTAGCTCCTTGAATTCTTGAAATGAATTAAAGATTACGAGGTCATAGAGTAGAACTGTAGCTTTAATGTGATGGTGTTAAACAAACAGATTGAACTAGGCCTTTCATTTAAATCATTTAAAAACCCTTTCAGATTATTTACTTAAAAACTACCTTGGATTATGCCCCTATGGATGATATTCAACCTCTAAAGAACTTCTCTTAAATATCTATTCAGAGGTGTGCTAATGTTTCTGAGAGTGCGATTCTGTGATTGATGGCTCTTGGAGTGTAACCCAGCGTAGCTCACACTGGCCAAAAGACTGTAATAGATGGATTAAAGAATGCACACCCAATATAAAACCAGTGCAGGAAGTTCAATCAAATCTAGAGCTTCTGATAAATGAGAGCCTGCTCTAAATGGACAAAAATGAAACAAAATGGAGAACTTACCGTCTTCAAACGGTGTCCCCACAGGCCTGCAGAAGCCAAAGAGAGAGAAATTAAATTATTTGAAGTTATAAATATCTCCAATGCTCCCAATAAGGCCGGTAGGATCCAGCAAGGACTCGTTCTGCAGACGCCAGAGCCTTTATTTACTCACTTTCACACAGCCTGTGTAAAGGGGGCAAATTAAAACAGCTGCCCCACCGCTGACTTTGGATCAGGTGAGGAACTATTAACAGGTTCTATTTTAAACCCACGCTCCCAGCTCTTGTTGGTCTTGATGCACCTTGTTGCTGCTTGTCAAGTTCTCAATTATCTTCAGTTATTGCTTTGTGATTTGCTGCGGCTCTTGATGTTTTATTGAGTTTCATATGACTCATGTTTCTTTTGTAAAACTCAGAAAAGTCATTAAAAAAAAATCATGCATCTTCAGCTTTTTATTTTAGTCCTTTAAAGTTCACATAAAATTCTGCACTGAGCAATGATGGACTCCTCCCTAAGGTTTAATATTTAAATGTCCTGCTACATTATAATACTTCTACTCTGCTGCATGTATATAAGGGTTACGTAGCTTCAGATTAAAAATAGTTATTCATGTATTTTATGAAAGATAAAACTTTATTGATCCCTCAGTAAAATGAATAAGCTACCCTGCAGTAAATATAGTATTTAAAATAAGCTCTGCATTTAACAGTGATTCATTAATGTATTAATTATTCATTAACATTAATAATTATAATCCAATAATATAATATACATTAATTTATACGAGGACTTACTTTACTAATCCTGTTGTACTTTTAATTGCAACACAGTATATCTACAATGTTGTATTATAAAATATTTAGGATCAATAAAGTATATCTAATCTAAATCCAATTTCAGTACATCATCCCAGAAATAAACGAAATCTGACAAGGAGTCACCATTTGGGTTTTAATGTAATTAATGCTTCTTCATACCCTTTTTTGACTCCCCCTGAGTCACTACATGCTGTCTTTACTGACTGTTCTGTGCTACATCAGGGCTGTCATCAGCAATATTCTTATTTTACAAGCAGGAGAAGGCAGAGGGGTGGTGGAGTTTGAGGACTGTGCATCACAATCACAGCAGCACAGTAAAGACAGCAGGGCGGAGCAGGATTTACAGCATGACTCACCCAAAAATAACTGCGTTCCAAAGCATGATGTTGTTCTCTGATGGTGCTCCACTCACACCGGTGGGAGGATCTTCTTGAAGTCTGGGTAAGACGGAAAAAGACACAGGGAAACGAACAGCGAGATAGAGACATTATTAGAGAGACAGCAAAAAAGAAAAAAGACAACAAGGAAGGGAAAGGGAAAAGGTGGCAAACAGAAGTTAAGAGTGAGAAATAGATTGAATAAAATGAGGATGGAAACAGAGGGGGAAACAATAAATAGGGGGGAAATGGAAGGAGGGAAGGAAGTGGAAAAATAAGTATGGAGAGAGCGTGAGGATATTAATTAACACCATGACTGCAGAATCATTTCCAGTCAAAACACGACCTGCTGTACCAACATGAGTTCAGGAGACAGCCAGGATCAACTGCACTTTGCCCATCCTGCCATCAGTTAATATAATCTGAATCATAAACAAATCATCTGAAGCCAAACTGTATCATGACTCCAGCTTAAAAGCCCAAACAGCTTCCAGTTAACCTCCACATGAAGTGACCTCTGGGAAACATTGTCCTGATCACACTTTCTGCACCAACAACTGTGGAATAAACCAACCCTGAGGGGCACCCTGATGTTTGTTTTGTTTCCCCTCCATCGCACGCAGATGTTAATGAAACTCTGATGACGGATGTGGAGTTCATAAAGCTGTGTGTCTGTTTAAACAATCTGCTGCAGAGGAGTGGAGCGATTTTACATTCCCAGCAGCAGCAACACTGTGTGTTTGGAATAAATCAAAGCGGGGTGGTTAGCAGGAGCAAGGACAGAGATTTTAAAAATCCAAACTTAAATAATGTAAAAATAAAGAGAGATGGTGAATAAATCATATATCATTCATATTTTTTCCATAAATACATTAAGAATTAAGTCAATTAAGAAAATAGTGAAAATTGTCAGAACCAAAGATGAACTCTTCAAGTTATTTACAGTCCATAACATTAATATCAAACCGAGACAAGCAGCAAATTATGACATCTGAGAACTTGAAACGTGCAAATATTTGGACTTCAATGGCTATAATGCTTAAACAATGATCAAAAGATTATTTTCTGGCTACAGAAAAGGTTAAAGGTTCCTTTCATTGTGTGGTCATTTTGGACCATGACATTTGTTTTTGCCTTGAGGCGACAATATTTTTGAAATGTTAAGGCCTGAGTGAAGAATATTTGGATAAAAACTACAAAAAATGAGCTGCAGCTCCGTAAAGAAAAACAGCCGTAAGCTATTTGATTGACAAGTGATCTCAGTGTGGTGCATAAACACCATGGCAACAACTGCCTAGCAACAAAGACATCAACAAAATAAAAAAGGTCTGCATTTTAAATTAAGTTTCCGACACTAGCCTCTCTGGTTTGTTAAGCTATTGATCAGTGAAGGCTGTAACACAACTGTGTATCTATAAAGGCAGCAAGTACACATCAGTTCTCGTCACTCAGGAGTTATTATTGTGCTAAATTAAAATATGTTGCTACAGATCACCAAGGCATGAAATCCAAGAGTAGGATATTTAGATCTACAATCCTACTCCTTGTATAAAAGCTGGTTTAATAAGAGCTTACAGTTATAAACAAGGTAGGCTGAGTTGTGTGGATGTAGATCCATGTCCATGTCCCTCGCTGCAGACAGACCCACGGCAATTAACCTCATTTACTGTAATCTGCCTGAGCCGTCTACAGGAGGGGTGCTAAACAAGAATTCACTACTAAATACACACAGAGTTACTTCAGGGGATTACTGAGCAGTCTCCAGATAGCAGATTAGGGGGAAGCAGTGGACAGTGTGTTTACTTTCTAAAAAACAAGGAGGAATCTATTAGCTCAGTAATAGATTGGTAAGGAAGTAAAAGCAGGATGTATGTGTTTTTCATGCTGCATGACTTTTCAGTAAGAAACTTTGGAACACATCTATGGTAAACAGAAACTCAGTTGTACAGATCTGTAGATAAATCAACTTGACTTGGACCCAATTCTAATAGTCCAAGCTGATGTCCTTACATCTCTTGCTTTGTCAGCCAGAGGCTGGAAACTGCAATTTTCTATCATCTTAGCATGACCTAAACATATTTGTGCAATAGTTATATTTTTCTGACAAACAACTGGTCAATAAAAAGACCAATTGTTACAGCTCTAAAGCTGAATCCTCAATAAAATACTCTGTAAAGCAAAGGGGTTCAAAAGAAGAAGTAAGAAGCACAATGTATGCAAGTGTAAGTTGGTTGTTGTTTGTTTCACAATGTCAAGTGCTTCATAAAAATCATTTGGATAGGAAATGAAAGTGATTCTTTACTGTATGTTGTTTTAAAGCAACAGTTCAACTGTTGAAATGCAATTCACATCCGAGGTAGTGAACCAGAACATCACACTGTAGTGTTGTTTTCAAAAGTATGTCCTAGCTCAGTTTTAAGACACGTATTGTGCAAAGATTTTGACTTACAGATCAAACAGGGGATGTTAGGCAATATCACACAAGGCTGAGTTCAATAAGCCAGTCTTGACGGCTGCAGGAATGTGCTATTGTGTTTTCTTTGCCTCTATGCTGTACAGTTTACCACCTGGGGACTGAGACAGCAGCAGAGTAGAGTTACAGGGACACCTTATCCGCCCTGATTCAACGGCTGTTCTTAGTAGAACAGCTTAAGATCTTTTTTCCACTGACAGGTGTTTGAATAACACACACACACACACACACACACACACACACACACACACACACACACACACACACACACACACAGTACTGTAGGATGCCATATGGAGCAAGGCAACAGATTGGGGATGGCAGGTATTACAAGCGGACTCATGCCAGGTGTGATTCTCCCAGGACACCAAAGTCATTCTTGTCTTCACAGTGACAGTTCAACAAAATACACAAGGGAATATTGAAACTGTTTAAATATTCCAACAATAAAAAGAACCAAGATGAGGAGGCTTGCACTTATCAAGCCATCCTAAATATTAAGATGCAGCACACACCCAGTTGTTCAACACCTGTGAGCCACGTTGCTGCCAGGGGGTATTGAACCCATAATGCTGTCTTGGAGGTGGAATTTAGCTACCTTTATAGCAGCAGCATTTAAACCCACAGCATGCAGACTGCACGGTGTAATAGAGATGAATCATGTCACATTTAGGGATATTTAAGACAAGACAACGGGTTTGTTGAATCCCTTGTTGGCCATATTGCAGCCACATCAGCTAACCAAAGTTGTACCTACACCAGGAAACAAACCAGGCAGGGAAACATGCAAAGACTAATTCCCTTAATAGAAAACACTGCATAAACCCTACGTGCCAGCGACAAATGTAATTGTAAAAGCACACGCATTCCTTTGTCAACCCTACACATGCCATCTGCAAAGACAAACATACACAATAACACGTTTATTTCCCAGTCAAGCTTTATAAACAGTATTTTCTTTGCACCAGCAGCTAAAGCTAAGCTAACGAGGCTAGCTTCATCGGCTAACGATGCTAGCTACACACACAAACAGAAGAGATGACTGCCAAAACGGTACCTTTTAAAATCCCTCATAAGCCGTCTCCTTGCCGGGGTGGACATTGTTCAAAATGTATCTTTTAAAAAATTACGCAGGACCATAAACTGAATACTACCCGATACCAAGTCCGGTGTTTCTTCCGCTTGTTACCCTTTTCTTCTTCTCCCAAAACAACTGGCTAGCGAGCTGTTTCTGGTGACGTCACGGTTGCTTACAGTTCTTTATACGTGCACGGCTGATAGCAGAAGTACAGCCCCTTGTTATCAAGAGAAAACACACTTTAGAGACATTTAAAAGTGGTGCTTACATGTTCTATGAACTAGAACAATCGGAACATTGGGGTGGTTGTTTTTAATAACACATGATTTTACAAAGAAATGGACCAACATGCAGGTTTGGAGGTAGAAGAAGTATTCAATACTACAGTGTAAAATAACTCAGTTACAAGTTAAAGTAACTGACGTTCAAAAAGTGCTTAATTAAAAGTACAAAAGTATTCAAGTGCACTTTATGAAGTAAAAGTACTTGTTATGCAGAATGGCCCATTTAAGCACCATATATTTTAGATTGCTTTATTATAATTATTCATGCTTTAATGTATTTATCATTTCAGTGTTGTACTAGGTTAAGGTGGGGTTTATTTGAATTACTGTACTTTAATTAGTAACTTAAGAGATGTTTTAAAACAAGGCGTTTCTCAGAGAAAAGTCTGTTCTAAAAGACACAACCTGTTATCCACCTAATACAATACCCCTGCCTTGACTTCTGAAAGGCTGACAGGTGAAACATTCTAATGAATGTGCTTAATTCTAATAATCTACTCATTAGTAAGTGGTTTACCTTAAATCTGCATAATCCATCAGTAGCTAATGCACTGTTCTTGCATGATTCTGCGGTAAAGTGATTAATATCAAGCCAGTAAAAATATGTACTGACTTTTAAAGTAAGTTTGTTGCTGTTATTATGTTTAACCTTTGAGAAAGGTGATTTGACTTTTGACATCGCTCAACCTGACTGCAGTCATTCCAAATAGTGTGATACTAAGCTTTACCAACATTAAGGAGATAACAAATGCTCTCAGGATTCATAAAATGATGATGTAGATATGAGGTTTGACAGAAATTGTTTCTTTGATCTTAACATAATTGATCAATTCCAGGGTATTACTTGCTGCTTTTCTTTGCTTTATTTCTTTGTGATAATAAACGTAATATCTTTTTAGTTTTCAGCTTGACCACACTTTTTATTGGTTCATTTGGATCTCTCCGGCTTAGCTTGTATTGTTGCAGGAATTGACCAAGACCATATTCAAATGGCAGAGCTCATTGTAAACACCAGTCCCACTGCTGGGCCTCGGTGTGATCCCATTTAAAGCTCCAGCAAATATAACTGTCTACATAATCTAGTTTATCCATTCTCTCAACAAGTTTCCTGAGCGAGTCAGTTCTATCAATAGACTCGCGGCCATCTTAGCATTTCACTACAGAGAGAATGTAGGTCACGCAAAGACAATTGGGCGTTAGTCTTTTCTGGTTCTCCCAAATGCCAGGAATGGAAAGCATGCTCTTTATGCAATGCAAAAAAACACTTACATGATGTGTTGCAGTCTGTCCTCTAGGGTGGAGGAAACTGTTTTGTTTTTTCATCAGCTGTGAAATGATGATTCAATATTTACTCACTGAGGTTGATTAGGACAAAGAAAGTCAAGGATTGGGTTTTGATCAACAGTTTTCAACTAAATGCAGTGATTTAACAACAAATACTTATAAATAATATTATTTGCCAGCTTAAGTGATAAGCTTGGTTTTCACTGAATGATAGCGCAGACACTTTGAAGGTCTCCTTGATTATCATATGATTAATGTTCAGTTAAGAATGTGCAAAAACTAGAATGTTAATTCACAGTTATAGAGTTAGTTAAAGAAGTAATTAATGTTAAATTACAGATATAGAGTTAATTATAGAATCAATGAATGTTAAATTACAGTTTTATAATGTTGAAATAAAATTCCAGAATGTTAAATTGTAGTTCCAGGGTGTTGAATTACAATTCTAGAATGTTAATTTATGATTGTAGTTTGTTCAATTGCAATTCTAAAACGTTAATTTAAAATTCTAAAATGTTAAATTACAATTCTACAATTTTGAATTACTATAATGGGAAAGTTTTAAAGCGTAATCTTCCTTGAGCAGCAATTGTTTGTTTTGTAATGTTCTGTCTGGCTGCTCCATGTATTAAAATGTGACCCGATGTTCGTCTCTGTCTGTCAGAGGCCGGACAAAGGCTTGGATCCAGCCAAAATAGGCAGGAAGAGAGTATCGCTGCTGAGCTCAGATGCTTTTAATAGAAGGTGCAGATAAATGGTGCATGGTGCAGATACTGAGAGAGTGTTTCTTTTTGTCTCTCCCTCTCATTATATACTAACATACTTTATATGAAACACTGGACGATCACTATTGAGGGAGATTTTAAGTGAACATATGAAACTCATTTTTATATGACTCACTACAAGGTTATAATAAATGAATAAATGTTATTATTATTATTATTATTATTATTATTATTATTATTATTGTTATTATTATTATTATTATTATTATTATTATTATTATTATTATTATTAGTGTCTGCATTTATAACTAGTAGTTTTTTTTATTTACAAATACCTGAAATAAATGTTTCAGGCTCAGTGTAACTTAAAACCTTCTGTAGAGACATTGAACACCTTTTAGTTCATTGTATAACATTTAAAAAAACATTAATTTAGTCAAAACTAACAGAATAATCTTCAATCTAAAATTATTGAACTAACCCTAACCCTAACTGAAACTGAAATATTTGTAAAAATGTAAAATACAAACTGCATGTAAAATTAAAATCTAACAAATGTCCTTATCTGTTTGTAACTGTTCAATGAAACTTACATATATGTTTAAGAACACAGTAAAATGTTTTATCATGTCTCCCTGCAGTCTTCGGTTTAAAAATATCAGTACTTCTCACAACACTCAGAGTATGTTGGTTAAATGTTATTGTGGCCTAATGTTCCCCTCCCTATCTCTCCCTCATGTTCTGTGGATGGAGAGGTCATTCTGGCCTTTTTGCCTCACTCATCACTCCTACACCCTAATGACCCATTAGTCTCCACAGAAAGCTGCAGGCAGCAGCTGACAGACTCCAGTCTGAGTGTTCGGGTGTGGCTGCGATGGAGCCATCACCGTGTACTGCGGCCATCAGTGCCAATGAGGAGAGAGGCTTTAAGATGCTGCAAGTTTATTGTCTCATTAGACCTGCAATGTCAGGTTACATCTGCACGGTGATGGTGATAATTGAATTACACAGCCGACTGGTGTTGGGAGTGTTTGGGCAGTCGGTCAAGCCTGCAGTACTTTGGAGCACCTCGGTCAAATTTTAGGATCTGTGAAGGGCAATGTTGCTCTCAGTGATGGTGATGTAATTTAACGTGATTAAAATGGTGCTGTCACAGAATCTTTGCCAAATTAGGCAGAACATTTTCATGTGATGGTGAGTGAGAGAGACAATGTTTACAACAAGGTTATTGCTGCATGATCTGCAATTTTATCAGGTTCTAAATAATTAAGTCCATTACATTTCTGGTTTATAGTAAAATAAAAAAATAAGTTATGGGTACCTTTTAGACAGGCCATGATTTTGGTTCAGTGTGAAATATCTCAGCTACGTGATAGGCTGTCATGAAATTAGCTACAAACTGTCATGAAAATGAAATGCAATTACTTTGATTTATCAGCTAATCCTTTAAACCCACCTGTTATTTAACTGTGCTTTATAAACAAAACTGATTTCACTTCACTTGTGGGCATGTTAGCATGCTACTGTGGTTGCAGACTCTACAGTCCTGTTACCGTGTGTCTCTTGGTAATCTAGAGCAGAATGTGTTGATTTCGTTCTTCCAGATCATAACATTGTCTCACAAAGAACCACAAAAATAGATTAAGAGAGGATCAGAATCAGAATCAGAATCTACAATTACAATTATATCTCATTGTTGATTTCTTACAGTTCGTCACTGCATGCTACATGGAGAAATAGACACAACATTGCCTGACAGAGGAAGCAGACAGGGAAAGGCAGTACATTATAAAAAAGCATATTTCATGTGAATATAGCCTGAGCTAAGGAGACCGGCCATTTTCTCTTCAGCAGGGCTGAGTTTGTGCTTTCACTGCAACCCTCAGACCATTCCCTTGGATCTGATGATCTAATTGAACCAAAAGTAGACAGTTCCTGTGCATGAAAATGTATTATTGACTGGGAAAAGTAGTAAGTAAGTGGATTTTGGGATACAATTATTTTGTCACGCTAAAATTGAAATCTGTAATGTATGTGTCATTTTAAAAAGCATAATAACAGATGGGGCAAAGTGCAATTTTTCAGTCAAAACATACTCAAGTAAATAAAAAACTCTAGTGCATGAGCAAACTGCTTTTTCTTACATTTATTATTTCTAATGCGATACTTTGGTTCATCACAAACATCAAACTCTGTGCTTTGTGGACCCTTTTGTGGACTATAATACGTATAACTGAATATATATATATATAAAGTTTGTTTTATATTCAGCAAGGCTTTTGGCTCCAGTCTTCTTCAAAACATTTCCCAGGTTGGGATAAATAAAGTACTTCTGATTCTGATTCTCAAGTTTGTCCTCAAAGTGGAGTCGCCCTCTGTGGGACGAATAAACGTATTCTGATTCTGAAAGTGACTGAGGAGAAATAGCCCGACTTTCCTTTTTGCCGACACCAGATGGAGCTCAAGATCTCAGATGGAAACAGCTTTAACCTACTGTTGTCATGGTATCAGGTAGCCTAGAGACACAATACTGCAAGCTAATTGGTAGAAAGAGAATTACAGTCTACATCTCTATCTCTATATGCAGTGTGACATCACTAACATTTACTCAAAAAGTCAAGTGAGATGAGATATGTGAATATTGTGGGACAAATAAATGTTTATAACAATGACACTATAAAGGAAGGAATACTATATTTTAAAATTAGGGAAAACAATAAGCAATTTGTACAAAGAATGTCTTATTATGTATATAGTTCTGTGCCTAATTGCTTTAAACACATTTCACCTTTGATCCTATTTATATTGATTTCTGTTATTTGTAGACTGCAACAACATGCTTTTCTTAAATTGATCATGTTTTAATAGAAGTAAATGTAGACATTCATACTCAAAATCTATTATGTTAATTGTTTGTATCTACAAAAACTGAATAATTGTGTGTATGCCTGCCTCTTGTAATCTGCCTTTCTTTCTTTCTTTCTTTTGAGTTGCTGAAGGTGAATCTGAGGGTAATCATCACATGACTTCACCATGCAGCACTGATGTAATGTTAATAAGCTATTGTTATACAACTCAGATTTTGGGTGGGGAATGCACACTGTCTCTCTGTCTCTGTGTCTATTTGGACTTCTCTTCCTCTCCTCCGACAGCACAAACAGTATCATCACCCAACTATCCAAAACAACCCATTAATCATGATCATTTCCTCAGCCACATCACAGACAAACAACATCTCTGATGTTGTTTACAAGAGAGTTCAACCATTTTTATCCCGATAGCTTGGCCTCAGAATCAAACATGCGGTCTTGCATCTGCTTGCCTGGAATTAAAAGGGTTTTAATCCAAACCTTCTTAGCACACACAACACATTTAATTTTAGATATTGAACAGCAGCAGCAGGACCCAAATTGCTTTCATTACTAAATAGGCTCAGAAACAAAGAGTAGGCCCACTGATCAACTGCAGCAATTTAAAGGGTGTTGATGAAAGAATCATGTATCCTGGCGTATCATTCATGGCATGTTGTGGCTCACTGTGGCTTCGTCCTGGCACAGTGCTGCTGAGAGATGTTCTACTTTGGATTAAGCTTTTGTATTGTGTTGCCTGCCATTGTCGCCTGCCTCTGTATGCAGTAATGGTCAACATGTCAGCACTCCCATATCTACAAACAAACTTCGTCATTGGAGACATGTACAGGGTTGGGTAAAGCTGATTGCTGAAACCAAACCAACTGTGTAATCCACCTGTTAAAAATATATTTCCCTCTGTGTCAGTTTTGTTTACATTCATGTTAACTAAAGGCCACTTTCCTGCATAGTGTTAGTGAATACAGAAACATAAGGATATCACTGGCGTAAATCTGCATAAACTGGAGAAGGAATCAAAAGCAGAGAAAGAAAACAAACTTTTATTGTGTTAAAACTTTGCACAGGGATATGTACGCATCGCTTAATGTTGGTAACAATCTAAATGTTTTCCTTTATGCGTCATCAAATGAAATGCAGGTGGGTCATGGAGTGAATTGATGGGGTGTGCCAGATTGGATGCATGCCTGTTCCACGGGTTGGGAATATGAAATGTTAATGTGGTAAACAACAATTCAGATGATGCTTATCATGATCTAAAATAAGCCACAAGTTCACTGTTAAAGATAAATGTCAGACAGTTGTGAAGTCTTATGCAAAAATATGAATCATGATCCAGATTTTTTAAAGAATAATGAATACAAACCTGACAGAGAGAATGAAGATAAATCCACGAATGATCTGCAATTCAAAGGAGAAACTGATTATCATGATCCAGCGGGAGTTACATTTTTTATTTCAATGATGCAGCTGATGCCCTTGTTTTTAGTCTGTGCAAAACAGAAAAAGCGTTGCCTGTTTTCACTGTGAACCAGCAAACAAAGACGTTCAATTATAAGTAGAGCACTCTTGAAAATATGGATGATTAGATGGTTTGTTTCTGCAGAAGAGGATTAATCAGGAACAGGGAAAAAACAAAGTGCTGGAGCCCCTTGTCAGCCTGGTATATTTCAATCTGTTTTCAATAAAGAACTGAGAGAGGCGTCATGACAGCACGCACACACCTCAGTGAGACTGTTATATGGCAGTGGAAAGAAAATAGATTGGATTTTTTTTTTTATAGAGCTTAACCAAAGATATTGATGCATTCATTTTGATTTCAGAGGGATTCTTTTTTCTCACCAAAGCTGAGGAATAACAGATCATCGCTTACAAAAAAGTGATTACTGTAATATTCCGGAAAATGGCGGTTGTAACTCAAGTTTACATTGTTTTAAAGATATTCTTGTCAAGAGCAAGCTGCCTATCTTAGGATCAGGGTTCCATCCTGTTAAATGTAGGCATATTGCCTCCTCCATTAGTCTCCCTCTTTGATCTTGCCTGGTGTTTCATCGTATTTACAAAGGGTCCTTCCAATTTAATTTAAGACACGGTAATTATTAATTAACATGATACATGTATATGTGCTTCAGTGATGGGCTCTGAAAGGCACAACAGATTCAGTCTTTCATTGTTGCTTTTATTTGATGTGCGGTGTATGTTGTGGCAGAGACTGAGAATTGCATTTACAATGGTGGGCCAAATTAGGAAATATATCCTTAGCGACACACACACACACACACACACACACACACACACACACACACACACACACACACACACACACACACACACACACACACACACACACACACACACACACACACACTTAGTGATGTTTTCTTACTTTCTTTGTCAGCTTATTTTGAATATATGTGGGGATAAAGACTTCTGCCAACCTCTACTTACAGCATCCCTGACAAGTCTAATAATCTCAAATTAGTTTAGCTCTAAAACTGAAGTCCATTAAGCCCCTCTAAAGATAAACATATTTATAAATCTGTCCAAAAAAAAAGTAATTTCAAAAAGTTTAAACAGTTAGATGTTGTACGTTTTTAGCAAAAGTTTCCCAAGCAGGACCAAAAAGTGCAATTACAGGGACAATTTGAAGAAGTGGATAAATACACCTCTTGTTTATGGCTCAAAATAAACTGCAACATTCCTATGCATAATAGAGCAAACATCTCACCTGGGTGTGGCTCAATGATGTGTAATAGTATAGCAATAGTTGTTGGACAACAATAAAGGTCTAGGCACAGTGGAATAAACTGCATCATTAATTTATAACAAAAAAATGTGATAGTACCATCTTTTTCAGACATTTAACCTATTTTAATCAAGGCGTCTTCTGAATGAAGTTCAGGCTATGGAATAAATATGACTGTGCGTTATGATTATAAAGTAACTAAATGTGATCAACGAATATAACACTCAACAAAAAATAATTGATCTACTAATAAGATTGTGTGGAGTAGGGATTGATTAACGTACATAAATAAACTGAACCTCATGGACACAATTGTGTCAGAGGGATAGGTTTGTTTGTTTACCTCCCTGTAAAATTGCTGACATCGTTGCCACATCAAAAATTCACAACATGCTTCCGGGGAGCGATGATGTATTTCTCTGTGTTGTGTTGGTAACTTTTCTATGAAACAAAGAGCCAATAAAACTGCAGAAAAAGCAGCGATGAAAGCCAATGAACATTTTACTGTCACCGGTCTCGGGTTGCTATTTGTGGCCGACGTTGCTTTGTTGTTAAGTTGGACATGATCAGCCAGACCGAGAGCGGAAGTTAGTATTCGGAAATGGAGGGAGATTTTACCACATAAATAAATATTCTGTAGTTTGGCTGCTTGGGCCAGCACAGGAGAGGTTGATAAAATGGTAGTATAATTTTGAGCTACTCTCAGATTGTTTACTTAATAGTAGAACCAGAGTGTAGGAATACTCTTCAAAAATCGTACTTAAGTAAAAGTACAAAAGTATTGGCATCAAAATATACTTTAAGTACAAAAAGTAAATGTACTCATCATGCAAACGGCCCATTTCAGAATTATATTATATATGTTTTGATTATAATTATTGATGCAATAATGTGTTGATCACTTCTGGTAAAGGTGGAACACATTTTAATTCCTTTGCATAGTGCTAGTAGATTGTGGATTTACTCCAGATGTAACTAAAGTCTTATTTAAAGACCTCATGACACCTAGAGACTACCTTTTTTTATTTAGTCTAAAATAACTTTTATTTTCGATTTGAAATACATAATTGTGATAAATATGCCCGGTTCTCTGTTATTTTCGAAATTTGTACGCAAGCCACTGAAATCCACAGGCCAGTGTCTTGACAACGTTCCAACATAAAGATGACGTATGCTCCGGAACGCTTTTAGACCTGATTGCACCTGCTGCCACCCTTGACCTTGATCATTTCTAGTCACAGTAAGTCGTACTCGCAGTTTTAGCATCTTTAAAGTTTTGTTCTTAATATTTTTGTTGAGAACATGCCTGAGCGGTGTGTTGCAGCGTATTGTTCAAACACCAGGGAGAACGGTTTTACCCTTCATCGGTTTCCGAAAGACCCTGCTTTGTGTGAACTCTGGACGCAACAAGTTTGTAGGACAAGAGCTGGTCCGAAAGGAACAGTATGGAAGCCAAGCTCGTCGTCTGTACTTTGCTCAGCGCATTTTGAAGAGGAGTGCTACGACTCGATCCCGCTCTGAAGGAGCAGCTTGGTATTGATGTTCGTCTGAAGAAGGTTTTGCTGCCCAATTCGGTTCCGCGTATATTTCATCGAGGGACAAGCTCGAGGTTAGCCCCGGGGGCGAACGGCGACGTCAAGAGCCGGAGGTCTCATGCTCTGGAGAAAAGGCAGAGATTGGAGGTACGTACCTTCTTATTTTGGACTATATTTTAATAATGGAAGGGAAATGAAATGCAAAGGAATGAGTGTTTGGCACTGTGTAAACAGCTTGCGGTGGTTCTTCATAGTTGAAGTTGGCGCTAGCTCTGAACACTTCAGCTCAGCTGGCTACTAGTGCTAAGTGCTTTAGCTATTCAGCTAAGTTCACCTCAGAGTGTTAGCAAAAAGTCAAGTCTCAAGTGTTTGTTTTAGGTTTGCGGTAGCGTTTTTTTCCCCCTCCAACTCACGCTAAATCTTGTGATTTATTTATTTATGTTTCAGGTACTACAGGAATGCCAGTCTGAGTATGTTGCTGAAGAGGAAAGCGATGACTTTCCTGACGGGGACCCATCTACTGATGTAAGTTTTCGGAAAGCGTTCAGGTCAACTAAGTTACTGACTAAAGATTTTATTTGACTAACTACACACAGCATTACAGTATATCAAGTGCCAGTGCCCCCTCTCTCAGACCTTCACCCTCACCATCTCCAGAGGTGTTAAAAGTAAAAGTACTTTTGTGGTGTAATTACAACAGTAGCACATATAACATAACCGTTACACCATTTACTCCATTGTACCTAACTAGATAGATGGACTGTCATTACTGAAAAACACTAAAAACCTAACAAGGACCCACCACAAACTCAATTCAACCAGTGCAGAATCAGCTGATTGTAAGACAAATACACTGGTCTACTTTTTACTAGGTTACCTGTGTTGGAAGGAAACTCTATTTTTTAGTTTTTTTTTAAACTTTTACACACACACACATATGTATACACACATTTATTTATTTACTTACTTATTTATTCAGGTGAATTCAACAGAAGATCAGCACAGTGACTTTTCCGTTCAAGTGTGTCTGAGGCCACCAACAAGGACGGTGGCTATGCAGTTCAAAGGAAGGGGACGGACTAAAGGTATTTTATCATTTATGTACGTATTTTAGCCAAACAGATGTCCGGGGAAACGGGTCTTTTCAGCATTGCATCTTGTGTAGATAGATACATCACTAATGACAATCCTTTTCTATGTCAAACATCTATTTTCACATCTACACAAGAATGTTGGAAAAACTATCTGTCTTAGGAAAAGACTATTTTACAATCTACAAATTTACTAGTGCGAGCAAGCTTCACAAAAAGTTGTGTGTATTGAATGAAGATTTCCTTCAAGCTGACACTGATTTCTATATACTAAACATTGTTTTTTCCCCAGGTGTGCAGGCTACTACATCAATGGTCACTGTTGGGACTCAGACTGAGGATGACTGCTTTTGCTTTCACAACACCGACAACTCAACCTCTTGTGGCTCTGACTCAGATGACAACATGTCGACAGATGATCCCGACTACAAGCTGCCGTCCTCTGATGATTCAGCTGAAGAGAGTCCTGAACACAATACTCCACCAGTGCCGCCACCTGAGGCGCCAGCAGGTAGCGTTTTTCTTGTGTTCTGGGAATGCCTGGTGACGCTGTTGTCAACATGGTGCAGCTGTGGACTTTGTGGGAGCAGGTCACTGTCCTGGCAGTGTAAAGAAGTAGGAACACAGTTGCAGGTCACCATCCAGTGCGGGGGATGTGGGAACCAAGGACTATGGAACAGTCAACCTTTCTTCGGCAGAACAGCAGCTGGGAATGTGTTGTTGTCCGCTGCCATTCTCTTCAGTGGGGCCACTGTCACCAAGGTGCTGCGTGTCCTATCCAGATTGGGCGTTGCTGTGATGTCGGAAAGATCGTTCTTCAGACATCAGGACCAGGTGCTTTTCAAAGCTGTGAAGCGAGTTTGGGGCGAGCAGCAGTTTGCCATGCTCTGTCTGCTACAGGCAGAAGGGGAACCCATCGTGTGTGGTGGTGACGGGCGTGCCGACACCCCAGGGCATTGCGCTAAGTACGGCACCTACTCAACAATGGAGCTCCGGAAAACAGCTGTTATTGACGTACAACTTGTACAGGTACATTTCAGATGTATTATGCCTCTATGTGAGTCCTGCCCAGTATAGAAAACACACTCTTCTGTCGTAGTAAGGACAATTTTATACTAGTCAATGTTATGCTCATCAAAATCTCCTGCTTTTTATGTTTTAGAGCAATGAGGTTGGAGGGTCCTACCACATGGAGAAAGTGGGACTGCAGCGATCCCTTGAGAAAGTCCAGGGCTTTGTGGATGTCGGAACTCTCGTGACAGACAGACACATAGGCATCAACATGATGATTAGAGAGGACCATCCAGACATCACGCACCAGTTTGACATATGGCATGTAGCCAAGAGTAAGTGCAACATGTTTAAACCTGTTTAATGTAATTTTTAAGAGAGACTTGAAGCACTACCTTGACATTCCTTTTTGAAAGATATGATTTTTTGGGTTTGGACAAATTTTATGTGTGAAATCCTTGTGTGTGTGGAGGACAGGGCCTATTTCAGGCTATTACAGGCTGTTCATGTATCTAAAAAGGGTTTTAGTTATGCCCTTGGAGTCAAGACCTTCAAGCAGTACATTAGATTTCTATTTATTTATTCATCTACACATGTTTACTCAGGTGTCAAGAAGAAGCTGCAGAGCCTTGGACAAACTAGAGGTTGCCAGGACCTCAAACCCTGGGTGGGAAGTATTATAAACCATCTGTACTGGTCCGTGGTCTCGACGCCTCCTGGCAGTGGACAACTTGTGGTGGACAAATGGACATCAGTCATCGATCACATCCACAACAGGCACACCGGGTTCGAGGGACTGTTCTCTTCTTGTGCGCACGGAGTCCTGGAAGGCAGGGAACAGCGTAAACCGTGGCTGAGTTGTCGTTAGTATACTCCTAATGTTTATTTTACAGAGATTGTGATCACAGTATCATGTTGCATCATGTTGCATAATTTACATGTATTTTGTACAATGTTCTTCAGATACGAAGGTGTCTATTGAAGTGGAGAAGATCATCCGGAAACAAGAGGCTGTGTGCAGATATACAACGCCTGTCCCCGTCACACCAGACATCCTACCTCGAAGCATTCCATAGCGTGATTACCCACTTTGCGCCAAAGATGTGCCACTTTTCATACAAAGGGATGGAGAGCAGGTAATCAAAGAAATATTCCGTGAAACATTCTTTTAGGACATTATTACATTCTATTACATTACACTTGCCAGACGCTTTTATCCAGAGCGACTTACAATCGAGGACAAAATCACAGCTTGCAACATTTGCAGTGCACAGGAAATGTACATGTCCTGAAGTGGTTTTGTAGGCAAGGGTCAGGGCCTTGTGCCTGGTTTGGGCAGCCACTGTTAGGCAGTGCAACCTGATAAATAGAGGGGTAACATGGGCTCTTTTGGGTTGACTTGTTTATGTTTCGCTGTTAAGAATGGTCATCTTGTTCCTGATTATTCTGTTTGTGTTCTGTTCTTAGAGGGATCCTGGCTGCTTTGCATTTCAACGAGAATGCCAACAGGGAGCAGCGGAGCAGACACGATGGCGAGATGATGTTCAACCTGCGGTATCCAAAGTATAAGAAGGGCGGCTACATTGTGAGGAAAGTCTTACAGGAGCCATCTTTTGGTAAGCATAATAGAAAGTTGATTGCAGATATGATTTGTATTTTGAGATGTACATAGTCGTGTGTCATATCTATGGTTGGATTAATTTGAACCTTGTCCCATATTCCTCTGCAACAGGCTATGCTGAAGAGCTGATGCGGATGGTGGAGGCCATGTGTCGAGGTGAGGACTACAACGGTGATGACTTTGACATCCCAGACCCGTCCCCTGTTACAGAGCCACTCAATGCATCATTCGAAAAGCCGGATAAGAGGGCAGCAGTCAATGCACATATGACCCGCTTTAGCATTACAAATAACACCTAAATGTACACATGAGAACCGGACTGAATGGAATAAACACAAACTTAATTTCATCTTTGCCGTGAGTGCTTTGATTTACTGTGTTGGGAACCTCCTGCTCCATCCTCACCTTGGTGTTCTGAAAAGTGTCATTACAGGGTGTGTAGTATGTCTGTGTTGCTACAGTTTTCCCCCTTATCCATGTGGGCTTGTATTGCATTGTCCCTGAAGTACAGCACATCTTAGACACCGTATGATCAAAAATATCAGCTACCCTTCCATGGTGAAGGTGTAAATTGATTTGCTAGGCCTATTTGTTGTAAGCTGTTGTAAGTTGTAAAAATGAAGACACATTCATGTGAAGCCAGAGGTATCATGTATTGACATTCATTTTCATGTATTTACAAACTCATGTATTTAAACTAAAAAAACAAAATTAACAAGTTAACAGCATACATGTATCATCACGGGCTGTTGGTGTCCTGGAACCCCCTGTAATCAATGGAGGGAAAAGTTCTCCGGATACACCACACCACACAGGAAGGTATGGGGACCCTGACATGTCTTCCCAGGTACTCGTAGCACCATCGCACAAACTGTCTGTATCCAGTGTACCTCTTCCACCTAAAAGTTGAAAGAAAATCAGAAGAAAAACACAGGTGTTTTAGATGTAGGCCTAGGCCTACTGTAACCTACATGACAGTTCGTTTTACGCATACATTTACGTCATTGGTGATATCAAATCATACAATTCCTACTAGTCCATACAAATGATTTTACAATAGGATTGTATACTCACTCGTTTCCCTCTACATCCCCGTATTCTTGCCGATAGTGGAAATGTGCGGTGCGCAGAACATGCAGATTCAGACAAACTGGCTCAAAGCCAGAATGTTCTGTGATGCAGCGGGTGTCTGCTCCCTCCTCCTCTCTCCTCTCGCACACTCTTGACTGTTCGCGGCAGCACACCGACTCCACTACCAGTGGCATTGGCTCACATCTCCCACAAGAACACCTAAAATATAACAGATAAAGGCAAGGGGCTTGAAACAATCTTACAATTGTCACAGAACTTTACAAAGTGTCAATGTCATGGGTTGATTCGCGTGAAAAGCCGACGTAGAACTAGCCTAATCGCGGAAGGATGGCCACTGGTCAGGAGCTAGGTTATAGCATAGGCTACTACTGGGTTATAGCATAGGCTACTGTATGAGTATGACGCAGGGCAAACTAATATAGTAGACCTAATTGGTATTTTCATCGCTCTCAAAAAAAATAACATAACTAAATAAAGATTAAGACTATGACAAGCACCGGGAAACAACAATGGCCCTTTGCGATCTGTAGGCTAGTAATGGTGACTATTTGGCTAATTCTGGGAGGTGAGGAGGCAGACTGCACACACACATGCTCGCTGGTGCAAACGCTGGTTGTGGTGGATATTACAAAGTACAATATCTTACGGAGTGTTCATTGTCAGAAAAGTGAACAAGAAGGAAGTTACCATTCCACGTGCTGTAGTCTGCCAAAATCCATAGGCATCCGACCGTCTGCCACAGCAGCACCACCAACAGCGCCTTCTGCCTCGCCATCCGAACTTTCCGTAGAACCCTGTGGCTCCAACTCATCCAAGTATGGCTCGTATCTATAGGGCATAACGCCCCTCACATTGTCCTCCAGCATTGGGTCGGACTCTGCCACTTCGAAAAATGTGTCAGGATCCGAGGATGAATCGGAGTTGTCAGAATCCATGTTGTTGACAGGTGTCAGGATAGTCGTGAGTGACAGGTGGGATAGTGTCTTGACCAAGGAGCCGTTCCGGAGTGTACGTCATAGGTCATGTGACTGACTAATAGGAAGGTCGGTAGCAGATCGCAAAAATCGCACTTTTAAAAGGCCGTACAAACTCAATTTCTCTATCATAATGATTAAAACCAACTTCAAGTGACTATTTTGTATGTGTACTTTCAATGTGTGTATGTATATTACTTTATTTTCCACGTGTCATGAGGTCTTTAAGTTATGTTTATATTTGTCGTTATTAATCCAAATCTGCAAATTAACTAAAGATATTAAAAAATTGTAGAGCAGTAAAAGCAAATTCTTACGTCAGACTTGTAGTTGGGTAGAAGTACAAAGTAACAAACAATTGAAATACTCAATTAAATTACAAGTCACTAAAAATTGTGCTTAAGTAGTTACATAACATCACACTTCACATTGATCGCACCTGTCAGTTGGGCTTCTGAATACTTCATCCACCGTAACTCAGCAGCAATGCTTTTATTTTGAAGATAGAAAAACGGAAATGCTGTGCATACTTTTTAAGAGCTTGACACAAACACATTTTCAGGGTGGATCACAAACTGACGTCTCTCCCTCCTCCCTCTACTTTCAATTTAATCAAATTATAGCGACCCGGCTGCCAGAAGTACATGCGTTTTACCAGGAGAGTAGCAAGCAGCTTGTGTGAGCTCCAGAAAACTCCATCAAATCTGGGGGAGTAGTCTCAACTGAAATTAGCTAACCCCAAATACCGACAGAAATGGACGAAAAGGCTTTTACGAATGAAATTGATCTGTGGATCGAGCAGCTTAACGAGTGCAAGCAGCTATCGGAGGGACAAGTGAAGTCACTTTGTGAAAAGGTGAGATATTATTTAAATAAAATTCCTCTGTTAAGTGAGGTCTTTTAACCGTTAACGTCTTGTATCTCCTTAACGACGCCTTCTAGACATTCTAAAATGGCGTCTATAGGGAACATTTCACTCCGCGGTGCCTCTATTTCTCTATCATTTTCAAAGTGCTTTTGTGTTTGGGAGTTTCAATCGTAACTTGTCAGAAATGTCTGGAAAACGACACATTACAGGCACATGTTGTTGCGTAGCTGTGGCTCTACTAATCCAGCGATACTGTGGATTCAAGTCACATACCACATTTACAGCCCCCTAATTCAGACTGTCACTGTGACCTGTAGCATCTCTTTTAGCTAGCTTAGCAAGGGCATAAAAAGTACCCTTACGTTTAAATTACAGTGTGACATTTACTTTTAGGATATGTATAATTGTGTCTGCATATAATAATCAAGTACATGGGAGGAAAGAAATTAGTAGGTGAATGGCAGTGCTGGAAGAAGTACTCAGATTCATTACTTAAGTAAAAGTACAAATACTATCCATTGCAAATCAAAGTCATGCATTCTAAATGTTACTTGAGTAAAAGTTCAAAAGTATTAGCATCATAATATACTGCACATAATGTAAAGTTAATAATGAGATGTACTTAAAGTATCAATAGTAAAAGTTTGCAAAAAAAGAAGAAGTTGCATTTATCCTCTGACCCCTGCCCTCCATCTAGCTTGTTATTCACTTCTTTAGTCAATAAGTAGTGAGACTGACTTGTTTTAGGGCAATTTTCAAACTCTTACATGAGATTATATGACTTAATTGGTCATAGGTTTGGTGGTAATTTAGAACCATATTAACCCTCACCTCATGTATGTTTACTTATGTTTTAGTACAGTTGGTGAACATTGTTTCACAATACAGGGAAACATAGCCCATGCAAACAAAAGATGTGAGGGAATGAGCTAATTCGAGACACTCTTGAGTAGGGCTTTGATCTTTTAGCCACTTAATAGGTATTTGCTTGATGCTGAGCCAGGTCAATCTTATTTAACTGCTACACTGTATAACATAGATGTACAATGTGATTTCAGTTCCCACATGTTACTGTTCTGCCTGCTTTGCCTGACAACTGGCCACTCTGCAGACTTTTCTGATCTGAGCTGGAGCTTAACACCAATATATCTTCAAAATCCATCTGCTCCGACCACCTGCTGATTTCCAGCTCTGTATATCAGGGCTAAATGGAAACAATTTACCCTTACACTTAAACATTGAGTTTTCTTTCATCCCACTGGTGGTTTTTTATTATCAGTTGAGTATTTCTTGTTTCGCAATACTTTTGTAAAAACGAAATATTTGTTAATCTTCCTAAACCATTCAATCAGTCATGGGATCAGTTTGTGGTGGTTAACTTAGCTGTTATCTTCTGGTGGCCTGGTTTTCTTCAAGTTTGCCGTTAAGCTTATCCCTGGAAAAAAAACCTTCATTTGAACAGATGTTTTTTTTTTTTTTACTGCCATTCGTTAAATCATTCTTCAGTGCAGCTCTGTCCCTCTCAGCTCGTAAAAGGACTTTAAAACTACCATGTTTGGAGATTTGTGCGCTGGGGGTAACGGCAGGCTATTTTGGAATCGCTTGTTAATCCTTAGCCTATATATTTTTCCCTGGTAATATTGATATGGTCAGTTCGAGTAGTTTATAAGGCCCTGTTTTCTTCGCTGTGGTTCAAAATCCCTAAAAGTATATATTTTTGGGATGTGGATGAACATTTAAGCTTTCATTCAATTTATTTGGACTTCACAGTGAACGACAGGGTCGAGCAGGGTAGCAAATTACAGATAAAAGCAGGAACTGCACAAATAATGGTGTGTTTTTTCTTTCATGCTGCCCCTCACTGTTTCCTTCCAAATGCTGCAACTATGCCATAAAAATAGTGGAGAGGAAAAAGGAAACGTACACAGTTTCCTCACCCTGACGCTGCTTCATTGTCACAACTCATATGAACTCAACGTCTTCCAACTGCTGTCTACCTGCACCTATCCCCCCCACCGCACTGTGACTTCTGTTATATAACCTGCAGAATGCTCCCACACAACCTCCTCGCAGATTTAAAAATAACAGAGGATATAATTGATTTTGAGTTGCATCAATATCCCTGTGAAACCCATTGTTGCTGAGGGGATCAGAGTGTGTGTGACTCAGGATAATACTGTTCATTGTGACTCAGAGAGAGGCCGTCTCTGTTTTGGGATGTACGGGGGTGTGGAGGAATGTGATGTGCTGTGTAATCGGTCTTTAGTCTTTTCATTGGTGTGTTCCAGCTTTCTCAGAAAAACCAGAACAGACCAGAATTTCTGTCTGGTGTCTTGCGTGCGTGTGGAAAGACAGGAAGGCTTAAGAGCCTAAACATTTTTATTATAATCAAAGCACATTTTAAAGTTTTCAGCATTGCAGTTTCTCCCCCTGTCAGGGCAGTAGATGTGTGATGTTTGTTATAGGGAAGCAATGTCATCTGCTTAATAATTTAATTGTGTTTAAATGAGTTACCATGTTTAAATTAAGTCAGAGGAGAGACAATGCTCTGTTCACTGAAAATTGGTTTTGTGTTCCTGTCAATTAAACAGACTAAATTTAATTAAATGCACAACATGAACCTCAGACAGGGACATATCTGACCTTTTTTCCCCTCGGTTCAAAAGTAAACCTTCAGAGAGATGCACAAAAATTCAGACATTCCCTATGAAGCAGCATTTGCTAACCATTAAGCTAGATCCAGTAATTCAAGTAAAAGGCTTTGTATACAAAAGATAATGGTGCTAAGATATAAGCAACAAAACAGCAGTGTTTTTAGGAAATATACTTGATAAACACAAGAAGATTTTAAGTTTCCATTCAAACATTAATGCAATATGACATCCAGGAGGTTTTCTAGAAAAATATAGTATAGGGGCACTGAAGATAAATGTACCGTATACAAGATGGCGCCGCCGACGTAAACAATAACGTGACGATGGAGCTCGGTAAAAACAAAGCTGTCTATGCTGTCTGACAACACGATTTTCAGATTTTTTGAGTAATTATTTAGTTTTTGGCAAAAGGAAATATTGTTTTTGGCACCACTTTACAATTTCAGGGGGAAAATCTGCATGCCGAAAGTAAGAGGGCGCAACGCCCCTGTTACCCGGTTTAGACAAAACCCTAAAATCATAAGTCTGTCAGAATTATGTAATTATTTTGTAATTACTTCCTTTAGCTAAAGTGCTCTGACCCCCATCTCTGTTGAAACCAGTTTGATGCAGTTAGTTCTGCAGCTGAGGTCACTGTTTTTACAAAATGAGTCATGATTGAGACTGCTCCATGTGATGGTTTGTTTTCCTACACCAACGCCTGATATAGTGAACTAAATTGACATCACCTATTCCTTAGCAGAAATCCCAAGATAGTGTTCTAAAGATATCCTCAAAGCTATACAGATGGGTCAAAAATGCACATGATAAAAATGCAAAAACACAGCTGTCCCTGTGAACCAATCAAAAACACTGACGGTGACAGAAGGTTGTTAAATGTCTCCCAGCCAAACACACAAACTGTCATAGTGAAAACACACTCTGCTATCGTTTGGCTGCTGATGATACTGCTGCTGTCAGGAAGATGCTTAACTTCCATTTCGAGTGAAGTCATTGTTTGTGGTTAGAGTTGTGCCTAGTCGTCAAGCTTGATGACCACATGAGACCCTTTGGCCCTGTTTCACTTACTTTAATGGGATTATGTTGCGGCAGCGCTTAAAAGGCTGACCTCACTCCTCAGTACTCGACTAAGCAGTTTGTTGACGGTGTGACGTCTGACTTTTTGGCACAGCCGTAGTATAGGCAGAGGTTCCCTCCCTGTGGCATTGTCTGCTTCAGGTGTGGTCTGTACTTTGCCCGGAGTGCTTACGTCAGCTCTGCCGTCATCCTGTTTCATTTACAGCTGGACTGGCATCCACAGTGTGAGCTGCTGTCTCACAGGTCTCTCTCTCTCACTGAGGTTTGAGGTTATTATTTAAGCCAAGCCTAAATTGTGAGTTATGAAAATGTAGGTTGAATTACAAAGCAGGTCACATTGAATTAGTTTTCTACTTCCAGTTTCATGTAGTGTACAGAGAGCTTAATCCTGTTGCTGGTTTTATGGTTTTATATTGGTTGCATTTGTTTGTTATTTTTTTATAATGACGATTGCAGTGTAATCGTCGAACAACCAGCAATGAAGGCAAATGAGAATGATCTCACACTATCTTGATATAATCTAGACCTGCAGCATTTTAACCACATATTCAAATTGTCTTGAGTTTGCAAACAAATAAAATGATGACAACACTACCCCTCTTCCTCTGCAGTGTCTGACGTAAACGTTATCAGAGGAATAAAATCAGTAGTTTAATTTATTTTACAGTTGGGAGAGATAACTCGTCTGCGCTCCTCACACAAAGTGCATGCTAACCAAGTTTAAAATCAACAGAACAAATTTAGGACACGGAGGATATCTGATGCGTCACTTAACACATTACTCATATATACTTCAGTGTGAACGTTACAGAGCTGTAGGCCATTTATTATATAATGCAGTGGCAAAGAAACTTAGTTGTGGACAGTTCTACTTTTGTTCAAACCCAGGGTCTGGTACGTTTTTCCTAGGGAACAGCGCTCTGATCTAGGTGTAAAATAAAATGCGATCAGAGGATTCTCATTCCCTCCAATAGCGAGGGTTATATTAAAAGACAAATATCATTCCAAATAATTGCAATGACCTGCAGGAACAATTCAGATTTGTTTGAAACAGAAGCACACTGGAATTGTTGTCTTAATATTGGGCTTCTTAATGCCTGAACAAAACCAGAAATAGCCCAAAATAAATATGGACCATGATGAAAACTTGTCAGGGTTCACTGCCCAAACCTGCAATATAATTTATTTAGTTCAGGCCCAAATAAGATTTTATGAAATTACATTGCACTTAATAAAATTAGTTAAAAAAAATGTATACAAAAATGAATAATAATACATTTAAATAAAAGCGTTTCTGAACGAGGTTTAGTGAAAGAGTGCAGACAGACTGACCAAGTATGAATAAAATGCAAATCAGGAGGATATAAATATAGAAATATATATTTGCAGGCATTAACAGTCAGAGGCCCGGTTCTACTTGTCATCCATAGCCCAGTCATTGAAAGGCCTCCTGCCCCCCCCCTCCACTCTGGGCATGTGGAGCCTGTGTATGGGAGTGTAATGTAGGTCAGCTTAGTGCAGCACTGCAGTCCTGTCCATGGGTCAGTCTGGGTCTGTCTCTCTCAGTCCAATTTGACAGGATGAGGGGCCGACTTTAGCACTTTGTCCATGTCAATCCTCTCTTTCTCTCGCTGAGGGCGCATCTGTTGTGGGGACAGTATGAGAGCCGCTGAGAATGTAAAACAAACACCTGACAGTTATTTGGGAGCAGATGACCCCACTCTGTTTGCATTTTTTGTTTTTCTTGCCTCATATCTCCAACACATCAGACACGTCTTTCGGCTCTGACTCTTTACTTTCAGCCTGAGGATTTGTTCAAAGCTCCTTTTTAAAGAGCCATCCAGCTGACTGAGCCCATAGTCTGAGCGGCCTGTAAAGCTGCACTGAATACAGAGTTATGGCCTTGTTGTGAGTCTGAAGTCGTAGTATTAGTGCTGTTTAAAGCTTTTCCAAAAGTGGTAAATACAAGAAATAATTTATCTAAGCTGAAAGGCTTGTTTTGAAATGATATTCTGAGGTATAACTCCTATAAGCTTACTATACAACAACATACGTGAACCAAGAAGAATCTGCCGCTGAACTTTATGCTCAAAAAAACTTCACTGCAAAAAGAAAATCCTCTGTTTAAATGTGTGTGACCTGTTAACGTTGAATCACAAGACAACAGTAGCCAAGTGTTTTCTTTAATAACAACCTGCTGAGTCATACGCTGCTGCAGCAACTTTGAGACCACGCCGTTATCAGTTCTGGGTCAAATGAACCGTCTTGGGACAACATTTTTGACGGTTCATCTTTAAGTCTTTTAGTAACTCAGTGGCTCAGTCAGTAGGGGCTTGGACTGGGAATCGTAGGGTCGCCGGTTCAAGTCCCCGAACAGACTTGAAATATGGAAAGTGGACTGCTACTTGGAGAGGTCCCAGTTCACCTCCTAGGCCCTGCTGTGGTGCCCTTGAGCAAGGCACCGGACACCTTCAATCCCCCCTCCCCATTGCTCCCCGGGCGCTGCACAATAGCTGCCCACTGCTCCTAGTACTAGGATGGGTTAAATGCAGAGGACCAATTTCACTGTGTGTGCTCTGCTGTGTGCATGTATGTGACTAATAAAGAGGGTTTCATCCTCCGATTCTTCTAACTGTTGTGTTGCAAAGCAATCTTGGTTATAACTGAGTGCCCTCAAAGTAATAATTTCAACCAGACTTTCATCCATGAACACCAGGCACCGGTTTCCACCCTGTTCTCGACTTCTAGGGCATCACAATAACGCATTTAAAAAATGTTTCATAGCAACAAGAGCTGTCATTTGAAGCTCTGCAAGCCACTCCAACAGGGAACTAGACACTCTGAAGGGGGCTTATTTCCTTGAAGAGATTATGTCAGAGATGTCTGGGGCTGTGTCGTAATCACTGAAGCATCTTAATTTAAGACCCATTAGAGGCTGAGGTGAAAATTGTGCAGAGACTTTAGCAGGAAATTGTCTGAGAACGAAGAATGACATAGAAAAATCTCATGGGTTTTAACCTCATCTGTAATTTCTGTATTTCACACTCCTGGTTAATTTCTTTCTTTTTAACTCTATGAACCACAGCTAAATGTTTTTTCCTTCTACAGGCAAAAGAGATCCTGACCAAAGAGTCAAATGTCCAGGAGGTGAGATGTCCGGTGACGGTGTGCGGCGACGTGCACGGCCAGTTTCACGACCTCATGGAGCTGTTTAAGATCGGAGGGAAATCTCCAGACACAAACTATTTGTTCATGGGAGACTACGTAGACAGGGGGTACTACTCCGTAGAAACCGTCACTTTACTAGTATCACTTAAGGTTGGTAATAATTCAGACCAAAACATTTCATTTGCTCCATAACTTGACATTTTCTTTCTGGAAAATGATTAGCTTATAGCTCTGTTGTTTTGCTTGTGTTTCAGGTACGCTATCGTGAGCGCATCACAATCCTGAGAGGGAACCACGAGAGCAGACAGATCACACAAGTTTACGGCTTCTATGACGAGTGCCTAAGGAAGTATGGAAACGCCAACGTTTGGAAGTACTTCACAGACCTTTTCGATTATCTCCCGCTCACTGCCTTGGTAGACTCTCAGGTGAGAATCTGTACTGGTTTGGGTCAGATAAATGTACGTTTCTTTTGTTGAATTGTAGAATGAAATGTATAAAGTTGCTAGTTTGGGAAATATTATTTTGATGATATAACGGAAACAGAAGCTGAAGATATGTGATTGTGTTGTTTTAACATGGAAAATGTTGTTTCATTCCCCCAGATTTTCTGCCTTCATGGAGGCCTTTCCCCCTCTATAGATACTTTGGATCACATCAGAGCACTGGACCGTTTGCAGGAAGTGCCACATGAGGTAAAGATAACACTTTATTTTGATCTCCCTGGCCATGACAAGTCCAAAAAAAACCCACAAATTGATCATGACCAATGCTAGAAGCAGAAAGGAAGCAATGTGTTGATATTCTCTTTTCTCCAGATTTCACTTTATTTGCAGTTAAACATGGTGGCTGTTATTTTTATATTTATTGTATATCAATTGAGCCCTGAATGCACTGTATTTGATTGCTTTGTGTGTTGGTGTTCCCTCTCTAAAATGCTGCTCTTCCTCATGTCTCCCGCAGGGTCCCATGTGCGACCTGCTGTGGTCGGACCCTGACGATCGCGGCGGCTGGGGCATCTCTCCTCGAGGAGCCGGCTACACTTTTGGCCAGGACATCTCTGAGACCTTCAACCATGCCAACCGCCTCACTCTGGTGTCCCGTGCCCACCAGCTGGTTATGGAGGTGCGTGTCCATGTCATTTTACCAGGCTAGTGATTTAACGTCATCCTGTTGACAAACAGACAGCCAAACAAACCAAACCTAACTGAAAAACAAAAAAATATATCTACTGCTGCTACAGAACACAACAGCAAATAATTAGTTTTACATTAGCATTGCAGTAGCACTTTCTGTTTGAATAACTTATCTGCTTCTCTTAGGGTTACAACTGGTGCCATGAGAGGAATGTGGTGACAATATTTAGTGCTCCTAACTACTGCTACCGCTGTGGCAACCAGGCGGCTATCATGGAACTAGACGACACCCTCAAATACTCATTGTAAGTAAAAAAAAAAAACTAAATTGTGTACAATTTGCATTATTCTATAACATGCTACTTATTACATTTACAACACTGACTATATTTAATGATTAGTTGACATTTTGTTTTCTTCTTCTAACCAGCTTGCAGTTTGATCCTGCGCCTCGCAGAGGGGAGCCTCATGTCACTCGCCGCACCCCAGATTACTTCCTGTAAACTCCCTGCTCTTTCACCCTTGTACAATTTGTTCCAGTATTGCCATGGTGTACGACTTTCACTGAAAACAACAAGAATGAGGAAGGGGAGTGTGGGAGGGCTACACAGCAGTGCACATTGTATATCAAAACAAATATCTATTTAAGCATTTATCAAAAAAAACCTATGTATTCAGGCATTAACCAAAAGTTGGGTGCCATAAGCGTTACAATTTCTATTGCTGAGGACATGTATTGAGAAACCCCTCGCTATGTAAAACAGTTTAAATTCCTCATTCTCTACCTGGTGTAGTTGGACTGAAGATGAAACTTTGCTTCTTCTGATGCGGCTGTTTGAACCCCACATGCCATGGATGACATTTAGAGATCTGAGCATGATCTGTTTGCACTTTTGTAAATCCAAACAAATGTAACATATATCAGAAGATAAAAATGATTTCACACTACAGATGTATTTTATTTTTTTTCCCTTTTTGATTTAAAAAAAAATGACAAAGCCCCCATCATTCAACTTTTACTAAAGTTTTCTGTCCTATGTAACTTTTAAAATAAACTCTTCTTATATGCAGTCACACAGCATGGTTTATAAGATGATCCACATCACTGAATCCCTCTGAACGACACAGTCTGTTTACCAAAACATTTGAGTAATAAAGACATAAAGGTGGCTCCTTGATGTGAATGTGTTTGAATTTCTTTTTTTGTCTTTTTATGATACTATTTCTTGGCGTAATTTGACATACTATACAACGACTATGACTTTGTGACTTCATTTATGAAACGCCATGTCATTAAGATATGAGGATGACATTTCTTTCGACAAGATTGCAACTTTTTGACATGCTAGACTAATGCTTCTTTTTCACACAATACTATGAAAGCTGTCATGAAAATCAATACTTGCAATACAAAACACACTGAGAAGCAATGATATCAACACTCAGGAAAGATTGACCACTCAAGTCCCAGAAGTCATTGACACACCTAACCTCAACCCTTTTTTAAAATCAATAGATGTTTACTCTTTGATCTAATTACAATTCACTGTCCGATTGTCTTTGACCGATTAGATTTTTATAAATATTCGGAAATCAAAAGCCCAACACGAGAAGTTATATCATGTAATCTTGAGAATAGGAAAGTAAATATTGTGAATAATTCAGTTTTAGTTAGACTTTTTATAAACATACTGTATATAATAATGAATTTAATACAGTACTCCTAGACAAATATTTCCTATTAATTTAATAACGTGACGTTTATCCAACAAATATACGCTAGATCTAATGCAAGTTTACTAAAAGTAAAGACTAAATTAATAAAACAAAACCTGTGCATTGTACTTTACAACATCCTTTGCACCCAATCAATTCAAGTGAATAAAGTAAGAAGAATAAAAATACATCTTTATGTTCAGTTTTTTACTGTGTAGTGATTAACACACTTCCATAACAATTTTGTACATTTAATTATTTATAAGTATTTCCATCAACATTTAATTTAATAAATATGATGTTATAATGACAGCATTGGTTTCATAATATGTGTCAATTTACATTTTTGTTTTAACCTAAATATGCAAAGTAACTACGATCTAAATATCTAAAATACATGTAGTAAAAAGTATACAGTAGCATAAAGTAAAAGTACCTAAATGTTCTACTTCAGTACAATATTTCAGTAAATGTATCTAGTTACTTTAGAACGCTTGTGGTTACTAAAGGTCGGACAAATTTCAGAATCATTATTTTTGTATGTTCATTTAAAAGTATTAGTCACAGAGTTAGACCAACAGGAAAAGCAGCCTGCTTGCCTTCACCCCGCCTTTCTCCCCGGGTCTCTGACAAAGCGCTCCGCAGCCTCCGGGAGCAGCAGAGACTCATAAACCAAACAGCCGGAGTCCAGCGTCTGTCAGGCCCTGCTGTTCAACACAGAGGAATCCTACCTCTGGATCTGAGTAAAAAACATTTACGGTACGTAGCTTTGCAACGTGGTATGTGATTTTAGTTTTACACGTTGTTTATCTCTGAATTGAAGGCAAACCGACGCTCAGTTTTTGTTTACATCTTTGTTTCAGTAGCCTTGGTGTTGGTTGCTAAGAGGCCTCACTTTCTTAGCAAGGTGCTAGCGTAATGTCAAGCTACATGCTAGCGTAATGTCAAGCTAACATAGTGCATGGTAATGCTAGCTCATATTTATTAACCTAAGCCATTGGGCAATTCTTTTGATTGTACAAACATACAAGGTGGGATTTGTTGCTTAACATTTGGATCTAAAACTTAATGCAGTAACATTGCATATATTTAATGTAAGTTGGTTATCAACATTATAGCAAGCTAGCTATTTGCTTAGCATTCGGACGTTTAGCCTGTGTTAACAGGTGAATAGCTTTAGCTTAATGTGTCGGTTGTTTGCTTGAAAGGTATTGCTATATAGCTAAATATTTATAGTTTAAATTGCTAATAACAACACCCGCACAGGTAGGGATTGAACATGTCAACGTCTGTACCAGGTTTATCTTTACTAATGTAGCTAGTTGATCATTAACGATGTATACTGACCAACTAGCACTCACGTAAATATAGGATTAGCTAGCGGCAGAGATAGCAATAAACAGACGTTACATTTAAGTGAAAACTGTGAGGGTTGTTGTTTTTTTGTACAGTTGTGTGTGTGTGTGTGTGTATATTTGAATTTACTTAATCATGTCATCGTTTCTCTCTACAGATAATGCCCACGATAAAATTACAGAGCTCTGATGGGGAAATCTTCGAGGTGGATGTGGAGATCGCCAAACAGTCTGTCACCATCAAGACTATGTTAGAAGGTATCTTAAATCATGGCACACTTTTGAGTCCATTCTTAACTCAAGTCTAACTTTGTGTAATATTGTGTCTTCTTTGAACTATTTAAATTGACCTGTTGTTATTGTTATATTTGCAATTGTTTGTAGATATATCTGACCAATGTATCACACATTGATTCTTTGACAGATTTGGGAATGGATGATGAAGGCGATGATGACCCAGTTCCTCTCCCTAACGTCAATGCTGCCATCCTTAAGAAGGTACAGTAACAAAACAAACACACACACACTAGTTAACCATCTCCCTGGCTAAATTACTCATTGCCAGTAAATGTATCACATTGTGTAAAAGACTGCTTCTTTCTTCCTCTGCTACAAGTCAATGCATGTGCATCAGAGCTGCAGTTATTACAAAAACAAGGTTTTTATTCTTTCATTATGTTGGTTTAATTGGTATGTGTGTGTTCCTCTCAGGTGATTCAGTGGTGCACCCACCACAAAGATGACCCTCCTCCTCCTGAGGACGATGAAAACAAGGAGAAAAGGACAGATGACATTCCTGTATGGGACCAGGAGTTCCTCAAAGTCGACCAAGGCACCTTGTTTGAACTAATTCTGGTAAATGCAGTTTACATTGTATTACACTGACCTGCATGCATTCACAGGAGGTTGAAAATCAGTTTTACTACCATTATTAACCTGCTAAACCTCCACCCCTCCCCTGAACTTCAACCAAAAACCATATAAACTACTGTCAAATGTAATGTTAACAATGGACCAGCATTTTACTATGGTCCATTTGTTCTTAATTTGATTTGTGTCCTATCAACACACACTTGTATGTGGTCAGTAACTGCTACCTGTTACCTTTTAGTATTCTATAATTTGATTTCTCTAGAGATTTACTTTGAAATCTTGTGCTGCTGAGATGCAGTGGTGAGGGTTTCATTCGGTGGACAGAGATGCAAACATTGCTTAGCAACAGCTGGAAGGTTGATGGTTTGCTGTTTTTAGGGTTTTAATTGTTTTAGGTTTATGACCCACATGGAGTGATCTTTGACTTGAATGCATTTTCTCTGGGGGGCATGTAAAGGAAAACAAGTGAGAGCATGTGAAGGGTAACATAGGCAGTGCCTGGGAGCGATTAGGACATATGTGTTGGACAAGCTGTGGGCTTCCAGGAAGTGATACCCAAGTGGAGTGTCCGTCACTCCCCCCGGCTGTTAGAATTTGTTGACAAGCACACGGTTAGTTGATGCTTTAGTGAGGAGTTGTGAAGCAGCTCAGTAGTGCTCTCTGGCCTTTGTCGGTAAACACCACATGGTTTATGTGATGTGGTTTGTGTTTTTATTGGAACACAGCAGGCTTCTGAATCTGATCTGTTTCTCAAGTCTGTAAAGCAGATTGTTCTCACTTGTATCTGCAAATGATCTGGTCAGATTTTTGTGTTCAAACATCCACATGGATCCCAGTCTGCAAAATGTCATGCAGCTTTTTTTGCTTTCCAGATTTTGTAGAAAACAATCTGGATTTTCCTGGGCTGATCTAAACAAGGCTGTAGTAATTTAAACTGCTGTACTTTGGCTAATATCTGATACGCCTTCACATTTCCTGGCCTTCTTGGTTGTAAGGCTCCATTTACACTCTGTTTTTGTTCTGTATCCTGAATACATTCTCTGAAAAACATCTGGTTGTTTTTGCTTTTTCATTTTTACACTTTCTCTATATGCAATTAGCAGAGGGTCAGTTAGCAGCGGTTAGAATTTACATCAGAGCTTTTTCATGTTTATAATCTTTAAAAAAAACTACATTAGAGAAAATCTTTGGCTTCATGCATTGTAGTCTCTGTAATAAACTGAAAAATACCTGCTTTCGTCAATATTTAGCTTGAAATGCTAAGGTTTAATAATAATCATGTCACCGTTGTGTTTCCCTTTCAGGCCGCTAACTATTTGGACATCAAAGGTCTGTTAGATGTCACCTGCAAGACAGTGGCCAACATGATTAAAGGCAAAACTCCAGAGGAGATCAGGAAGACTTTTAACATCAAGAACGATTTCACAGAGGAGGAAGAAGCCCAGGTAAATAATCCATCCATCAGTCATCTGTAATAGGAGATTGCTGGATAACTTTAGTGTAATGCTCAACTTTATTTTAAATATTTTATTGTGTGCGAGGTATCACAGCTTTATTAGTTGACCTGATACTCATCCCGTTTTCCCCCTTCTGTCGTCCACAGGTACGCAAAGAGAACCAGTGGTGTGAAGAGAAGTAGAGGGGAGGGTCTGGCCAACACTACCACACTGAAAACAAATCGTCCCCGCTAACTGGTTGCACTGGCGTTGTTCATACTTGTCAATATTTACAATTTAGTATATTTAGAGCTACACACTCCCCCTCCTCTCAATTTCTGTATACCAATAGCATGACCATTTAATCTGCCTGTGTGTTAATAATTTAAACAAAAAAAGCTCTTTCTGTTTACACACACTCACACACACAAACACACTCACACACACTCACACTCTCACACACACTGTGTATTCACTAGATCCAGGTTTCATGACTTTGTATCCTTAAAGATTTGACGTCTCCCTATTATTATAATTGCTATGGTTGTCTTTTTTACTGGACATGTTTGTTTTTCTTTTAGGGTTAATTGATTTAAATAAATTGCTTATTTTGACAATGGAGATGAAAGGTGATATTTTACTTTTGCTGTGTAAACTGTTCTGTGAAACTGCTTTCAGAGAGGACGGGATGTTTTTAAAGGAGAAGTTCAAGTTGGAAAGTTTGTTTCGCGCAATGTTCTTTACACATCGAGTATCTAATTCCTAATTCATGTTGTTTTGAATTGGAAACTTTTCTCAGATAAAGCTCTGATGCAGTTTTTTGGGATGATCAATCGTATATTGAAGGCGTAAATAAACTCATAAAAAGGCTTCTGTCTTCTGTGTTGAATGTTAAGAGGGAGAATTTTAAAAGGAATAGTCTCACTGAAATCATTTTTTGAAATATTCAAAACACTTTAATACATCAAACAAAAACAAGTAATACATCAGAGGCGTAAAAAATACAAAAGACATCTTTGAGGTGTTCCCACTACTCACGTAGACATCCTCAAAATAAAACAAGCTATTTCTAGCACAAGAGCTCTCTCTGCTGGAGGAAAACAGTTTTGCTGTACAAAGCTCAGTTTAGTTTGTCCGTTGAAGCGGCAAGCAGAACAGTAAATTAAAGCCTTTTCAGTCAAAAGTCAATTTTTGTTACATTGAAGTTGGAACATGCACAGATTGAGAACAGAAGGTATCATTTGAACGCTGCTGCAGTAACACTCGATAAAAACAAAACTCATAATTCTGCACAAGAGGACAAACAAAAGATGTATTGCTTTACGAAATGGTAGAAACTAAAATAATCTTTTTTTTTTTTTTAGTTATGTAACTTTTTTTACATAAAAACATATAAAAGTTTAATTATAATAGGGACATTTATAAAACTTTACAACACAATATAATAGTACCCATTTGGTCTCAGATTAGTTCACGGAGCTGCAAAAATATTCAATCAAAGGAAAACCCCACCAGCATCAAGTCTGACCTTTTAAAGATCACAACCTCATACAAAAATATCAAAAAACAGGAGAAAAATGTAACGGTTGATATAGTGAGAGACTGAAAGTGCCTAAAAATTTAACTTGCAGGTGGGGATACTGTCTTGTGTGGGAACTTTTTAAAATGTTTTAAAATGGAATGAACAGGAAGTCAAGCTGACAAAAAATAAATCTTTTCCTTTCTTTAGAGGTTCTGCTCTGTGTTTGTCTCCCCTCTGCTGTGGTGCTGATGGTGTGTCCAAGTGACGGATCTGATTTGAAGGAAAGTGTAAATGTCCTGTAAAGACATTTTATTGGATTGTCATTTATAGTGGGGCAAAAAAGTATTTAGTCAGCCACCAATTGTGCAATTGTGCAACTTCAACTATGAGAGACAGAATGGGGGAAACAATCCAGGAAATCACATTGTAGGATTTTTAATGAATTAATTGGTAAATTCCTCGGTAAAATAAGTATTTGGTCACCTACAAACAAGCAAGATTTCTGGCTCTCACAGACCTGTAACTTCTTCTTTAAGAGGCTCCTCTGTCCTCCACTCGTTACCTGTATTAATGGCACCTTTTTGAACTCGTTATCAGTATAAAAGACACCTGTCCACAACCTCAAACAGTCATACTCCAAACTCCACTATGGCCAAGACCAAAGAGCTGTCAAAGGAGACCAGAGACAAAATTGTAGACCTGCACCAGGCTGGGAAAACTGAATCTGCAATAGGTAAGCAGCTTGGTGTGAAGAAATCAACTGTGGGAGCAATTATTAGAAAATGGAAGACATACAAGACCACTGCTAATCTCCCTCGATCTGGGGCTCCACGCAAAATCTCACCCCATGGGGTCAAAATGATCACAGGAACAGTGAGCAAAAATCCCAGAACCACACGGGGGGACCTAGTGAATGACCTGCAGAGAGCTGGGACCAAAGTAACAGAGGCTACCATCAGTAACACACTACGCCGCCAGGGACTTAAATCCTGCAGTTCCAGACGTGTCCCCCTGCTTAAGCCAGTACATGTCCAGGCCCGTCTGAAGTTTGCTAGAGGGCATTTGGATGATCCAGAAGAGGATTGGGAGAATGTCATATGGTCAGATGAAACCAAAATAGAACTTTTTGGTAAAAACTCAACTCGTTGTGTTTGGAGGAGAAAGAATGCAGAGTTGCATCCAAAGAACACCGTACCTACTGTGAAGCATGGGGGTGGAAACATCATGCTTTGGGCCTGTTTTTCTGTAAAGGGACCAGGACGACTTTTGAGGGAAAACCTCCTTCCATCAGCAAGGGCACTGAAGATGAAGCGTGGCTGGGTCTTTCAGCATGACAATGATCCCAAACACACCGCCAGGGCAACGAAGGAGTGGCTTCGTAAGAAGCATTTCAAGGTCCTGGAGTGGCCTAGCCAGTCTCCAGATCTCAACCCCATAGAAAATCTTTGGAGGGAGTTGAAAGTCCGTGTTGCCCAGCGACAGCCCCAAAACATCACTGCTTTAGAGGAGATCTGCATGGAGGAATGGGCCAAAATACCAGCTACAGTGTGTGAAAATCTTGTGAAGACTTACAGAAAACGTTTGACCTCTGTCATTGCCAACAAAGGGTATTTAACAAAGTATTGAGATGAACTTTTGTTATTGACCAAATACTTCTTTTCCACAATAATTTGAAATAAATTCATTAAAAATCAGACAATGTGATTTCCTGGATTTTTTTTTCTCATTCTGTCTCTCATAGTTGAGGTGTACCTATGATAAAAATTACAGGCCTCTCTCATCTTTTTAAATGGGAGAACTTGCACAATTGGTGGCTGACTAAATACTTTTTTGCCTCACTGTAGGTCAAAGCACAGGGTAAGCTTTGAGCGGGGCTTGGGAGTTTCGTTTATAAAAACCAAGAGGCAGAGACAGCCTTAAGTGAAGCTGCAGCAGATGGAGCCAAACCACCCCAGATTAGCTCCACTGCAGGCCTACTTCTTTATAACGGGAACTTTTTTGGTACCTGGCGGAGATCACTAATTCCGGGGCTGGATCCTCCTGCTCAAAAGCTGAGCTCTTCTTCCAAAGCTTAGCCTCAGACCCCGCAACACTTGTGAGTTCAACAAACTTGTAAAACTATTATGATAATGACTGTGAAGTCACGTATGGACAGTATGATTAGGTTAAAAGTGAACTAACATGTCCAGGCTGGTATGATTTACAAAACCCTCTGCCTCATATGTCCAGGCATCCAGCTTGCATGAATGCTTGATTGTATAATTGACCATTTAAAGAAGTTTTAGATAAGGAATAGGCCTCAGTGATCTGTGACTGATGTGTTTTGTCTGGTAGCGAGTATGGAGGACCAAGCCCCTGAACTGAGACAGTATTTTTACTCCATTCAGTAGGGGGGGGGGGGCCTTCTTCTTCTTCTTCGCTGCACCATTCTGTCAATTCTTTTTTTGGCGAGGTGATGCTCGGGAGGAATCACTGCGACTCTGTTAGCACTTTTAGAGAAAGTCCTGCGGCCTTGGTGGCAGACAGCGCCGTCGAGGATCCGTGCGTCGGCCTGCCGCTCAGTTCCAGGTGTGTGTAGGTGTGTTTTGGCTGACGGGGGTCGCCGCGCTTGCTGGCAGTCTGCTGCAGGGGTAAGCGCGTATGTGTGTGTGTCGGCGGAGACAAGGGGAGGTGTGTTGATGGAGAGGTGGGCGGCGGCGGGGAGCAGCCTGGAGACGGGGGGAGCTGGTGCTGGTACAGGCGGTGGAGGGTGGGGGACGGGGAGGGGGGAGAGTCTATAGCACTTAAATCTGAAGAAGTTGGACTGGGACAGCCTCCTCCTTGAAGGTAGCGAATGCACTTCTTTTTCCTCCTAGGGACAGTCAGAGAGAGTTATCTGTGAATAAAGTGTGGATGGTAAACGTCAGCAGGCTGTAATGAAGATGCAGCATTCACACTGATGTCATGAACAGGAACACACACACGGTCGTCACAAACTACACACGAGTATTAGTGCCAGGCTCTGTACACTATGTAAATGAAGATACAAAAACACACAACTATATATTCATGGGATTGTAGGACTCCTGACTTAAAATATCAGTGGACTTCTATGTCTTTGAGTAAAGTAAAACAAATATCATACTGGTGTCAATCCAAAGAAAATAAATAAACATTGATTTGAAGGAATAGTTGAACATTTTGTTAAATGTGCTTATTTGATTTCTTACTGAGAACATTTACACCATTTTGGTCAATGCCAAATGTGTGTTATTAAACTAGAGCCAGAAGGTTTAGATTAGCTTAGCTTAGCATAAAGACTAGAATCAGGGATATCTAGCCTAACCTGTCCAAAGTACAAAATGCCACCCATCAACGCTTTCTCAAACTAACTGGTTAACAGAGAAATTAAAGCAACCTTTTTTGGCTTTAAGGAGTTCAACACGATAGAAGTTATCTTGGTGAACAACATTGGGACCTCCTAGAGTTGGGTTGCGACCACAGACTCAGGTTTTTACATTAATGCTTGTGGTCCAGCTAAACAAATTAAATAACAAATAATAAGTGAGCTGTAAAGATGTTAGAAGGTGCATTTCTGAACTTTGGAAAGAGTCAGGCTAGCTGTTTCCATACTTCAAGCTAGAGGATTGGTTTTGAATGTATTCGACTGCAGGGACTACCACTGAAATGTACAATAATTCCCTAAATGATTCTGTTTTTGTTTAGTGTTATGGTGGTTAACAATGAACACCTCCTGAAATATGATAATTTGATGGTCTTCTGGTCGGCACCAGACGTATTGCATCTGCTGAGCAGTGAAGTGCTTCTACTCGAGGTGTTATACTCTGAGCGCAGCATCAAAGCAGTCAACAGGATCCCATGATCATTACCAGAATATGATATGAGTCACCAGGTTTAACCGCAAGGAAAGGCGCTACGCCGTATTTAGAGAGGGAGGGAGGCAGAGTGCAATAGAAAGTGATTTCTAAATGTCAGAGTTCACCATCAAAAGGCGCCTGTCACCGCACCGCATGAATGGAGAGTGTTGAAAGCAGATGGGCATGAGAACGCCGTCAAAATGCAAAGCTGCAGGGAGTGTGTGTGTGTGTGTGTGTGTGTGTGTGTGTGTGTGTGTTTGTGTGTGGAGCTGTGGTGATAAGGATATGCTGAAACCACATTCACCCCCCTTTGTTCTCTCAAAGCGAAACACACACTAAGATTTCCATGACGTGACGGCGGGGAAGACGGCGGGGAGCTACAGTGCTGCGGTGTTCCGGGCTGCAGAGACATGCAGATTCCTACTCGTGCAGATGGGCTGCCGTCGCCTGTAAATCCTGCTGAGGCTGAAACGCAGGAGGCGGTGGCCTGCGTCCCATTTATAATGCATCATAACCATGTTTCTGATTCATTACACAGAAACGACGGTTGCAATTTTGGGGGGAAAAGCCAGGAACGAAAAACTCGGGGATGGATATTGTAGTAGTCAGCTCTGACAGATACTTCATCAATGTCCCACTAAACATTACAAATCAGTTTTCCTGTTTTGAACTTTCTTTACATTTTAAGAATTTGAAATAAATGATTCTAGCTGGTACTGAGAAATATGGTTTGCAACATGATTTAATACATTTAATTTAGCAATCTTGGTGACTGAAACACATTAAAGCTTTAGCTGTTGTGTCTACTATCCGAACAAGCTGTATGTTTGATGATTATAACGCCTTTATTTGGTTTAAATGTCCCAGCCAAACTGTAACCTTTGCCTGTTGCAATAACAAGTTGAACGTCCTTACCTTTACGACTGTTTTTCGGCACTAACTCATGTGAATTCATACATTTGTCAACACATGTTCTGAGTTAAATTCCATAAAAAAGGGGGAAATATTTTGGAATGTTTCTTTCTAATATCACTCCCCTGCATTGTTTTTGTTTTGAGTACTTGAATGTTATTCCCTGTCTGTCCTTTAAAGAGAAAATGAGTTTTTGGTAACAAGTTCAAGTGGAAAACAGATCAAAAGGAAACGCATCACTCTTTTAATATTGAGCCTATCACTGACTTAGGGTGATATCATGTTGCTGCAAGAGGGTTGGGATGTTTTGGTACTTCTTTTCCAACAGTGAAAATGTGCATGTACTACGTCTCTCTATTACTATCAGTACATGTCTATGGCTATAAGGCTTACATTTGCAGAGCAACACGTTAGTGACAGACGACATGCAGAGAACAGGCTGGATTTCAAACTTTCTTTGAAGGCGGAGCTTGTCTTGAGGCAGAACAGATCATTTGTTGAAATAATCAAAAGTGGGTTGAGCATTGTAACATGAGTAATAAAATAAGGCTTGAGGGAGAAAGGAGGGGATTATTGGGGAATTTGGAGGAGATTAGGGAAGCTCCGCCTTTGAGAAATGTTTGAATAACTGTCTCCATCAGAGGGAGGTGACGATGTGATGGACAGATGGTTAGATGGGAGGAAAGATGGGGGTTTGCCTGCTGGACGACGGCAGTGCGGTGCTATGGAGGGGGTGAGCTGGATGTTTGGTTACACACCTGCAGGGACCGCACCAGTCCGTTTGTTGGTTGAGGCCGAAGCGAGCCCGGCATTTCTTAGGAGAGCCCGGGTCTGTGCACAACGCACAGCATGCACATAACAGGATGGAGGAAAAGCAGGAATAGAGAGGAGCAGAAGAAGGAGAGGAGGAGGAGGAGGGTTAGAGGTAAAGAAAGAGCATGTCAGGAAGAACAGAGAGCCGTCAGGTCAAACAAGCAAATCCCACACCCTGGAAATAGAGTTAGGACGCACAGAGAGCTGGGGGGGGGGGGTCGTGCTTTGGAAGGAAGACTCAGGAGGTCAGCACGCTTGAATTTTAGAAAAACATTTAACTTCTTTGTATGGGGTTCATGTTTGCCCTCTATGGATAATACTGAAATCAGCATCCGGATTTAAGTTAAACTGAATTAATTATCTGCAAAGTCATTATGAAACGTGATCTTAAATTGGATAATTATTATATTTATAATCATGCTTTTGCATCAGTTGCTCATTCATCAGCTGATTTAAAAAAAAAATACCATAGTTGCCTTCATTTAGTAAGCAGAATGTAACAGTGTTGATGCTACCTGCTAATGCTAGTTACCACTACAGTGTTAGCATTAGCAATCATGTACAGGATTTGCTCTTCTTGTGCAGGACTTCTGTGAGTTTTTTATTGGTTGATATAACAGATTGGAAAGTAATGTTGTTGCCCTGATATTAGCAAGGGAAAAAGGAAATTGTGTCTGACATTTTAAACTTTGACAGCTGAGAGCAGGACAGAAAGATTTGTACTCCGGGGATTTAAGTGTTTATAATTCAGGTTAGGTGGAAAACAGAGTGGGTGGTTTGACGTTAAAGACACATCCTGCCTCAGAGACACCATGATGTTGAGCTACAGAGCGCCAACGCAAGCTCCAACTCAACCCAGTTCTCTTAGAGAGCTGACAGTGTACATTTGTTTTTCTACTCAAACATAGAACCGTGGTTTCTGTCTGATCGATTAATATATGTTTACCTGTGTTGGAGTCCTGAAGCTTCTCCCTTTTTCTCCTCTTCTTTTTGCCCTGTGGGAGAAAAAACAAAACAAATCCCCCCAATTAAATGAGACTGGCTCAGCTTTAAAAAGTGATTATATCACTATATACTCATCATCAGCAGAGTTTGGAGTTAGGCTAACTAATTCTGTTGATTCAGCTTCTACTCAGATTAATAATCAGCCATCATTAAAAAAAAAAAAGTAACATGACTGTGCAGCTGTTTTATAAATGTTGTCTTTAAAGGAAAAAAATCTGGATTTATCTTTGCATTCCCGGCTAGCTTAATATATGTTTCCCACCCTTGCTATTCCTCTTTGATATTGATGACATATAGTCCCAAAGGTGTACACTTTGATCAACAGAAATCTTCATCTTAAGTTAAAAAATGTAATTGAAATAAAAAAGTGTAAAGTTAAAAGCAGCAACCAGCAACCAGGTCAAGCAACCCTCTGTAATGCTCTACAAAAGCAAGAGAAAAGCAGGGAAGATAAAAACAAAGTAGAAAAGACATTGCATCACTAATGTCGTTGTGAACTTCATGCAAAATCTCATGTCCCATTGCCAAAAAGTTTCTCCTCAGATCCAGAAATTGCCTTAATTTTTCATGATCTCCAGACTAATTGTAATGTGAGTGTAGAGGTAAACATCAGGCAGGTGTGTTGGAGAAGTGAGGCTTCATATTTTGGGGGAGATGGAGGATGTGGGTGCAGAGATCCACCGCCTGCGCCTCGACGTTTGCCTCCTCGGCTCGATGTCAGCGCTGTCTATGTGGTTACAACAACTCTTCCTGCAACTGCTGCTCTCTGAAGCGTCATGTCTGTGGGCGTATGTGTGTGTGTGTGTGTGTATGTGTGTGTGTGTGTGTGTATGTGTGTGTGTGTGTGTGTAGGTTTATTTAGGACTTGGAGGAGAAACCCTCCTGCGGGGGAGGTATGTGGAACGTTGCTTCCTGTTTAGCTGGTAGGTCCAGTGTAGTAGTAGAGTTGATGGTGATGGGGAGGGAGGGGATTTCTTTATGCAAAATGCTTTTTTTAAATGAAGGCCAAGAAGCCCTAAATGCCTGTGTCGTCATTACACAACTTCTGTTTTTCTTTACTTTATCAGACTTTGTCGCCATGTGCCTAAGATGAACATTTTGGATTAATATTTTAATAGTTTCTTTACAAGATTCAATTAGTCCACTTTACCACTAGGGCTGGGCAAATTATAGGGGAAAATATATCAATATCCCGTGATGAGACTACATATCGTGTTCTATTTTGTATATTGTCAAAGCAAACCAATATCAGTATCCTTGCATTATCAATATTGGGGTATTTGATCAGAAATACTGTGAGGTTTACTTTCTCATATTGACAGCTGCACAATGATCACATGTGATAGGGAAATGTTTGTCTTTAAGTTACCTGCCCAATGCCCCTACTGTTAAAACCGTACTGTCGCTGTCAGTGAGCCACCATGTGTGGATGGTTATACATAAACAGGAGGACTTTTTTCTCCATTTGAAGTGATGATATCAGAAAATGCTTAAAGCTCCATGCAAACAGCAGTAGCTCCTATGAACACAGTTTACTGGAGCTCTGGTTTATAACATATCAGAACATCATGACGTTATCCAACTGTGAGCCTAGAAATAACTCGGAAACGGTTAGGACTTTTATTTTGAAATATGTTCTCAGTGAACTAACATCGCCTGGTGCTGCTCTGCCAGCAGCAACACTGAAGAGATACAAACCAAATGAGACATTAGAGCTGAATCGTGTGCATGTTTGTGACATGAAGCACTCGTTCAGAGGTGTATAGAACGTGTTATAAACCACAGCCCGAATAAAGTGTCACCATAACCCATGTGCCATGCCTGCCCGCCTATAGAGTTCAGCTCAGGTAGAGAGGAGATAGAACAGCAGAGAGAAGCGTAGACAGGGAATCACTCTATCTAACGTCACTGAAAAGCAGCCACTGTTACAACCAAAGCCTTTACTTCACCTGATTATGACACAATTTGCTCCTCGTTTTCTGGTAGAAAGTATTCATACATTTACTTAAACCTTCAAATATTAGAAAAACAAATGACTGCTATGTGAGAAGGTTGTGTTTCTGCACAACTGTAACATGTGTGAAGCTTTACAAATGATAAAAATGAAGGTGCTGTATTTTGAAGGGATGCCCACCAAAAAAGTAAATCAAATTCTAAAGGCAGCGAGGCCAGCCATGCGGCCCTGCTCTCTGTTAGTGGAGCAAATGGGGTTGATTTATACCTCTGTGTGATTCAGTGTTTTACACTAGTAGTCATAACCATGGCAACGTGCAAGACTTGGTGAAATGCTTTCAAAAGTGACCAATCAGATCTGCTTTTGCAGCTCATGTGAGGCTGGTGTGTGTGAGTCATTAAGATTTTTGGAAGTTGCATGCAAACTTTGCACAGGAATACCCACAACCCCTTTCATGCAGCTCTTCACATATTTTCCCACCACAGAGGCATAAATCCACCATAAGACGTGTCCCTACCCAATCAGCTTTACTCTTTTCCCCTGCGACCCCGCTAAGGCCCGCCTCCTGCAAGAGTTCAACAGCAAACTGACAGATCAGAGGCACACAGCAGCCCAGATACAGCACATCCCAAAACATTAGACTACAACACATGCACCACACAGGTTTGACTTCCTCTTGTATTCTGGGAGACTTATTTAATCATGCTATTAAAGTCTGTGCTATGTTTTAGGGCTTTTGACTGACAGGCCTGAGAGTCAATGATCATGCAGGTTGTTGAGAGTAGTCAGTAAAGGAGATATTTATTTTATTCAGCTTCGAGGTAAGAACATAAACAATAAATATGATCAAACCCAGTTCAGGAAGTTATGGTTGATGGAATACATCTTGTTTCATTTTGGTTTTATTGACAGGGAATCAAACCAGCAAGGAAGAAGTCAAGAGGCTGGACTGACTCCCGGTGTATGTTGCATCAAATATTTTGTCCTTTTTATGATTTTGACCATTTTTAATTTTCTCAAAAGTAGCATTCGGCTTCCATGAACTGCTTCATAAAAATGTTATTATAATCATTTAACAGTCCTTTCAAAGTGAAATACTTCTCATGCTGTCTTACTTTTTGAAAGGAACTTATTGGTGGTTATTTTCATTTGAAAAAAAATAAAATGAAAATCAGTTATAGCAGAAAATAACATCTTAACACCACCACATGCAGCAGAAACAGGGTCGTTTGAATTACTTTGAATGACACTTATTAAGTAAGTCATTATTTAAAAGTAGTGTAATAACATATAAGAGGATTAAATAAACTATAGAGAGTTATTAGACTACTTAATTTGTTGTTTAGTGTCCAAATAACGTCTTTATCTAGAGGGGGCTCCCACTAGAGTCCAGGTATAGGAATCATGCCTTTTCCATAACAAGTGAGAGCGCCTCCTTTAGATCGACATATCAGCTCAGAGAAGTTGTAGATGTATAGATGAAGAGGAGAAAAGGTGACGAGGCGTAGATAAGAAGTACTCACGTAGTTGTCTCGGGCAGACCAGGTGGGGTAGAGCTGCATGTGGAGTTGTCTCTCTTTCCGGGCCAACTCGTAGTATTTGGCCTGCTCCTCCCGGGTCAGTGCATGCCACTGCAGACACACAAAACAAGCAGGAATCAAGAGAGAAACTATAAGTATATCGATTTAAAAATAACACATATATTTACATATATCACTCCCGTTTCAAATGATCAATCGAATAATATTAAACATATATACCAATATTATATCTACACATACTGGATAGACAAACGGTATGCAAAGGTGCAGCAGTCATTGACGGGTTCAAACCTTTATGATTTGCCTCACATTTTATATTAACAAAGGGGACATTCTGTTATGATACCAGGTTTCGTGTCTAAAAATGCAAATTGAGCAAATACATAACATAGCATGTAATGCTACATAGGCCACGCCCACTTTCACCAAACGTTATGACACTATAGCTCTAAGTTAATACCCTAGGAGCATGTTTTTTCGGCGTTAAATACATTAAACCTATATAGAAATGTCTAGATCAAGCTTACACAATTACAAAAGGTTTCATAGTTGAGTACCAAACAGATGGATCTGCACCTAAAATGTACCAATAGCATAACACACTTCAATGTCTCAGAATTCTTTGGGATCCCAGTACCACCAGTCACTGTTGTTTAGCAGCACCAGTGTGTGAGGGGAGCGGAGATCACGTTACCACAGTCCTCTCATGTTCCTCATGTGTAAAAATTACACACTGACCTGGAAACGGGATTAGTCTGCCTTTAGTTGTGTGTGTGCATTTTACTGTGTGTGTGTGTGTGTGTGTGTGCATGTGTGAGAAAACTCTCACCCTTCGTCCCAGGATCTGGTTGATGGCGGCGCTCTCCTTTAATGTGCACTCTGCGATGACCTTCGCCCTCATCTCCTTCATGTACAGCATGAAGGCGTTCAGGGGTTTCTTGATGACCGGCTTCTTGGGCTCCTTCTCCCGCTTGGCCTCCACCTGCGGCTTCCTGAGGACGGATGAGGAAGAGTGTGGACGTTATATATAAAGCTACAGCCAGGAGACCAGATATTACATTTATGGTAGTGAGGATTAGAGAGGCTGGATGTTGTTTTCTCTTTGAACTTTCTGCATAAATGGACATATTTTCCAATATGACAAACTCCTTTTGGGGGAAATGGATGTCCTCTACAGTTGAAATGATGAACTTTTGCAAACAATTGATTCCCATTAAATGTACTATATATCCAATAACTGAAATAGCACAGTACCCTCCCCTAACCAGTCAAAATGTGAGTCAACTGTGAAATATACCAAATACTGCCACACAAAAGTAGTCAATTCAGTCTCAAAGTATATAAAAATCCTGCTGGAAAAATACATTAAGTTTAGTCAGATAAACATAGTATGAATTAGTACAAAAACACTCATGAATAAAAACTGAAGGATAGTTGATAAGAGTTCTGGAGAATGGAGGCAGTACTTACATGTACATGCTCCGATCATAATGATCGTGCTCCTGCTTGCCTGTAGGGGGCACTATGGCTGGGTGGGGGATCCCTGTAGGATGCATGCCTGATGGGCCCAGCATCAGAGAGTGAGGGAACCTGGTGGAGTAGAAAGAGACGAGACAGAGAGCAACAAAAAAAAAACGTTATTTAGTTCAGGGAAAAGCTTTGTCAGGGTCAGAGAGGACGGTGAGCGTTAAAGCAAGAGCATCTATTTTGGTAAGCACAGAGCTTTAAAGCATGGAAAAGTCAATCTATTAGGTACCACATTTTACTCACTGAATACAAGATTCCTGCCTGTGTAAACAAAGGATCTTAAAAAGCAGCTTACACCACTACTGGTTGATGGCTTTATGTTGAGCAACGCAGGTAAAATGCGTGATTTGGTTCTCTGTTAAAGCTTCAGTAAAGATGTAACCATTTGTAACCACTAGAGGGCGTACTCGCATTACAGAGTGACAATATGGCTTCACTGAGAAGCTGTCTTTGAAAGAAGACAGAATACAGACTTCACATCTTACATTTTCAATTAGTAGTTTAACCATCCACCATATGCACCAAATCACTTTTAGCATAAAAGAAGAGCATTTAAGGGATTTGTTGAACAAAAATATGTATAACTGAAGATAAATCAGCAGCAAAGGAGCTGCAGTGAGGATTTTGTTTTCATATAAGAACATATTCATAGTGTTTGTTTTAAACCTGCATACAGTAATGCTCATAGGAGGGATTTACTGCACCTGACAGATACTAGTAAACATAATTAACATCAGTAAGCAAACAAAAAGATTTGAAGATTAAGGATCTCAAATAAAAAGACTTGATTTTACTTTTGAGTAACTTTGATTTAATTAATAACAACTCAAGGTGAAAATGCCCACCTGTGTGACTCCATGCAGGTTTGAAACAAACTATATGAGAGGCTGGCTGTACTTGGCAGTGTGTATGAGACAACAAGAAGAACTGGCAAAGCTTGCGCGCGTTGTGGCAAGAAAGCATTGGTCTGCTGCAAGCGCCGACTTACATTGTGACTGAGAGAAGAGTCACGGCTTGAGCTATAATATAAACACATCTTAGCTCTCTAAATCTCACAGCAGGATCAAGAGGATCACTCTTTTATTTAAATTGTCCCTATGGGTCTCCTTGAAAAACTAGAAGGCTTGATGCATAGGACAACACAACAGGATGTTACACATTTGCTTTTCTGAAAAAGTTGATTTTGTTAGTAAGTGTTGTGGATCAGGAACACACAAAAAAAGTCAGATGTTAGTGATGGCAAGGAAAAAGCAACTAATCCTGATGGAACTCAAGAGTGTGTTTCTGTGTGTGTCTGCAGCAGCGTCTAGCTTGGCCCGGCTGAGTTCGCCTTGACTCGGCTTGTTCTGGCGTAACACTGAACTCGTCCTGTTTACAGCACACTGACTCCGGTGGAACTGAGAGACACAGAAGCTGAACAGTTTGAAATGTGCTGTAAAAAGGAGGAGACGATGCAGAGCGTAGCTTGTTGTTTTTGCTTTTATTACTTTCTTGGCTGCATCTGGCTCGGTCCGCCTAGCAGGCTACGATACCTGGAGTAGGAGGAGGCGCTGGAGAGGTTGGAGGAGTAGGGCTGCCTGAAGCCACAGGGGGGGAGGGAGGGATAGACGGGCTGACTCTGCCTGCCACAGCACAGCAGAGGGGGAGACACGGCAACAGTGGGGCCTTTTAATTGGGTGCCTTTTAATAACAATTGCAATGTACATATAATCCAATGGCAACACGTGACTGTAGTATATGTCTATATATTTATGTGGCTTAGTGAAATGTTATATTGTAGATTATTAAATGTATTAATTAATTTCTATCTATCTATCTTTTATCTTCACAGGTAGAACAGTGATGATCCCTCTGAGGATGTTTAGCTTTTAAGGTCAATTTATTTCTAATACAGCTGCAATTATGAGATTTACAACTTTTACACAAAGCATCAATTCCCAATTCTTATTGTAGTCAATAACTGAAAATGTTTGACCCCCCCCCCCACCCCAACCCAGTCATTTCAAGGATTAAAGTGCATTAGCTTTAAAATAGTACCATTCACTGCACTGTGAAATACATCAAAAACACATTTAAATACATCATTGTGTAATCTCTTTTGTCAACAATTTCTCATCTCTGTTACGATTTTTAGAACAAAAACAACAGTTAGTTCTTAGCCACAGTTATCATATTTAATACCTCATTGACTCACGGTCTAGCCTTTATTACTTACAGCTTTTATAGTTTGTCTTGCTGTAAATTTTAATAGCAACTGTTGGGCAAGCTTTTCAGTTTTCCACCTCTCCTGTTCAAGTGTTTTAATGTATATGCATTAAAACATCTATACATCATTTAATATATTTATAATTTGCCTTACTGTTTTTGTAGAAATGCAAACAAAGAAATAGCTAATTACAATTTAAAGTATCCAACTGTTCATTAAAGTGAAATCTCATGCTTTAATGCTTCCTTGCATCCATAGAAGTCTCTTTTTGAGAGTATTCTGTGATGCAAGTCGGTGATTCCCCCCTGGAGAGTGTGTATCAGTACTGTTGACAGCTGTGTGTCAATACTTGGCTTACCGGGAACAGAAACACACACACCACAGGAGGCCCAGGGTGGGGGTGGGATCATGTAAGCAAGAAGCCTTTGATATGTAGAAAAACCACACTTCTACCTCCTGAGAGCCAATACAACCCCCCCTCGACTGACTCATCCTTACGTTTCAACAAATGCAAACACACACGATCCACATTTAAACTTTTGTTGCGATCGTCATTATCACCACACACACTCCTTTTCTCCACAGCACTGCTCCTCTGGCCCTATGAGGAGGCAGCGCAGGGAAGAGGTTCAGAGACCCCTGGGCTCAGCTCCTGTAGGACTGTTCATGCTGTAATCCTGTTTTACTGAGGTCACACTACAACACAGGTCAGGTGATGCTCATATAAAGGCAAACTAAACAATGAAGCTGCCCACACCCTGTCTCACAATCCCTATATGCGACAATCAATCCAAATCAGTGTGGTTTGATTTTGTTTTAAATCTAAAAACACCATCATTACCTTTGTGAAACAGTCGCTCTTAAGTGTGACGCCACTCTCAAACAGAAAAATACCTTGTGTGTGACAGGCATGGCTGGACAGAGGTATGCTAGGAATGATATGAAAAACTAGGCTCTCTGCTCCATTGTGCTCTCTGCAGCGCTTTGTGCATTTCCTTTGTTACACTTTGACTGCAAGTGACAAAGTGATTACATCCCTTCAGACTGATAAACTCAATCAAAGGTAAGGACTTGACTATGACGACAAAGGCCAATAGCTGTCATGCTGACAGTAAGTGTTTGATCTGACACTGAAGGCCCAAAAAAGACAGCCTTCCTGCTCTTTGTTTTTTTCATCATGTAGGACCAAAAAGTGTCCCTATATTTGGGAATAAATTAAAGACATTCCATTTGGGATTTCCTTAGTTTTCCTGAGTTTTTAGCTTGTCTCTAATCAGTAGCTCTCTTTTTTTATTTATCACACTACTAGTTCTGTCACTTTTCATGTGAACCACAAAGTAAGACACTATGAATGTCCACCAGAGAAAATTAACTGAAATTGTGTCCCAGTATTTGAACAAAATCAAGACTTCCCCCTCTGTATTATAACCAGCCCTTTTGCAGAAGTCGGACAACATGTTTACGAAATATCTTTTTTCCAGCATCATTTTATTTACAGGAAAAAAGAGGCTGTGCTATCACTCTGCTTTCATTGTTAGAAGTTAAAGAGGCATTATAACACTCCCTTCAGCTCTCACTGTATTTAATAATGCAACATGTTTGCGAGACTCATGCTCCCACCACTGCAAGGCTGCATCCTCACAAAACAACAAAACACATCTGAGATTATTCCCTGCGCTGAAGCAACTAACCGACCAGTGAACGGGCCCGGGAGACATGTAGAGGTGGTCGTGGAGGAACAGGAAGAGAGATCCGGCTAATAGTAAAAAACAACAGATGACATTTACCACTTATTCTCTATGCCGGCCCCTCCTCCTCCTTCAACAAAGAAGCACACTTCAAGGGGCCAGAACGAGCCGATAATCTGGGTTAAAGGAGATTAGCTGTTAATAATATTTGTGGAAATCCATAGTGAAGTGTCTGAGAAGATAAAACGTCTTTAAATCACAGACTTGAGAAATGTCTTGGGACACACAGCACGTCCTACAGAGACATAAACACACTTGGTATGTGTACAAACGCACAAAGTTTTTAAGCTTCCCTTTCCAAATCTCCATGACATTTGATGTAAGCCTTTAACTGTTCCTGCAGGGGATTTTGTCCAGGCACGGATACTCTAGGTTGTAATAAATGGATTTGTGTTGATCCATAAAATCGAAGGACGTCTGACATTATGAGTTCACAATCAACCAGCATGACATCGCAAGCTCACAATCGACGCAGAATAGATGTAAAGTCTAAATATGGAGCAGATGTCCAAAACTACTGCTACTGCTTCATTTCTATAAGGAACTAACGGAAAATCAAGCCAGGCTGAGATCCAAAACAACATGTAGCGGACCAAAGCCAAAAACATCCACATTTTGATTTGCAGTTATATGGTTTTTGCTAGTTAATGTACAGCCCAAATTATTCCCAAACCCACTACATCTGGACAAATACTGCAAGTTACATATTTAAATATAAAGGTACTGTATTTTAGGCTGGGGACAAAATGAAAATGTAATGTCAAACTTACAAAAAACTCTTAAGAACTACTTAAAATAGTACTGACACCACGTAAGATTACATTTAAATCCCTTAACCAAAAAAAACAACCTTAAATTAGGTAATCATAAATCACAAATTCCCCATGTTTAAGGAATTCCTGTATTTCTCCAAGTAGGACTTTATTTATGACGCATGAAATTCAACCCTATTGTGATCGTTTTTTAATTTTGGAACCTCTTCGTTTCCATTTTTCTTGGCAATAACATCCAGTTTTAAACCTCAAGTCCCTTCATTGACAATTTGATTTAAGAAGAAGTAAAAACATGCTTGAGGCTACATGGATTATCACTTTATGCTGTACCAGTGTTTGTTTGTTCCTCAAGAATATTTTAAGTTGATGTTCCTTTTTAATGTTTCTGTTGTCCACATTCTTTAAATTTTGACCAGACGCTACCAAATTGAAATTGAGAGTCCCAAAAGTTGTTTCCATGAAAACAGGGGCCTTGGGTGAGCCCCTTTTGACACCAGGTGAGACAGTGATGTATGATACACCCGGGTCAAAGTGTGTGTGTGTGTGTGTGTGTGTGTGTGTGTGTGTGTGTGTGTGTGTGTGTGTGTGTGTGTGTGTGTGTGTGTGTGGGTGTGTGTGTGTGTGTCTGTGTGTGTGTGTGTGTTAGAGAGTGTGTTTATGCAACATTGGGGAGATGATGATGATGAACAGGAAGATGGTGTATGGAAGGTTAAAGGTCGTTTGGAGATTAGCAGAAGACTTTCTTTAGAGGAGAAAATGAATTAATTTGAGGGTTAGTGGTTAATTCAGATGTGAGTTAAGGGTGCATTTTCATTCCAAGCTACCAAACAGCAGAAGTATGTTTGTAGGCCTGGGAAAAAAACATTACTTTCATTATCAATTCATTTAGCTCCTGTTTTTTTCACTAAGATATAAAAAGAAATGGTGAGAAATGCCAAGTTACAATTGACATACCTAAATTCTTTGTTTTGTCTCGACCTTTACTCCAAAATGGAAAGATATTTAGGTTACTGTCACAGAACAAAACCAGGACAGTCACTACATTTAGAGGAGGAGCCTTTAAAAAAACACTTAAAGGATTTATCAATTATCACATTTAATCAATTTTCCACTCTAGGTTTTACTATGTGAGAGAAAGACATTCCTTTAATGTTAGGGAAGAGTTATCCAGTAACAAGATCATCCAAGTACCCCAGGACTGAGTGAGTCACAGTACTGTATGTACAGGTACATGTGCGTGTGCATGTGTGTGTTTGAGACTCACCAGCCCATGGAGGGAGCGATTTGACCGACGCCGCCTGGAGGGAGGGAGTAATACCCTGAGAGGTCCTGGGACTGGTGCCTGTGAACACCTGAAGGACACACACAAATACACATACACATATTAACATCATTGTCATCACTCCTTCCTGTCTTGTGTTAAGAGATCATAAGCGCACACACACACACACACACACACACACACACACACACACACACACACACACACACACACACACACACACACACACACACACACACACACACACACTGAATACATTATGCCGCATCTCTGCCTTTTTTTCTTTTAAACACAAACACGTTAGGACATGTCTGCGGCCCCAAGGCCTGGCCCCAGGTCTGATGGGCTATTAGTGCTATTAGTAGTCTCTGAACCTGGTATTAAACGGAAAGACACTCTGAACACAGGTCACACACTTCTGTTCCCATCCTTTGTGTACCTGTGAGTGTATGTGTGTTATACCCTCTTTGTACCACAATTAGCGCGTATTTACAGGTATTTTGAAATGCTCTAAAACCTGTTAAAAAATAGGACATGAACTCCTTTCCCATAGTGGTCGAGTTTATGGTGAGTCCTGTTCGACGTCTGGAGAGCAGGGATAGTGACCAGTGTAATTGTTCAGTTCACTATTTTCTGTAAATTATCCGGTATCTTTTTCCATCTCTCAAAACAACCATGATGATTGTATGGAAACACTTAGAAAATATGATTTGGATGAGGAGTTTGAATTACCTGTTTTATATCTTGTCCAATAAAATAAGAAGAGAATATTAACTGTATGTTTTGTACATTATTTAACTACAAGAACAGTCCGAATCCTTGCCTCACATACTATCGCCCCGGAAAAAGAGGGAAAATGTGCATTTTCACCCGTGTGCCGATGCAGATAGGAGTTAGAGTCGATAAATAGCCGTGATTCCTGCAGTCATTTGTCCAGGGACTGAAAGCAGATTGTAACCTTTCCCAATGAAGACAAAAGCCAGATGTTACTGTGTTGTTCTCTATTGGTAAAGGGGATTTAGCGTGGCATGATGCTGTGTGTGAGTGTGTGTGTGTGCATGGGACCCTCCACGGGGAGCTGATGTCACCAGTTGGTTTCACTGGTTTACTCTACACAAGCGAAGTCCCCACAATAAAACACACACAGAGATATGGATAGAAACACACACCCAAAGAAACCATCTTGTATTCTTCATTTCTACTTTCAGCCAAATTGTTTTCCAACAAAAAGACACACAGACTTCTTGACTCTGTGCCCTCACGAGTAAATATCCAGTCTCTCTCTGTCTCTGTCTTTGTGCCCTTCAAAGGAAGTCATTTGTCAACAGGCAGCACCTAGCACTTAGCGCGGCCCGGCTGCTAACCTGTGTTTGCAGCGCAGGAATGCTGTAGATGACTGTAATTTGGCCGTGGCTCCGGGCCTGTTTCAGGACCCCGAGCCACTATAAATCTGGACGACAGGAATGTGACTGAGTCAGTCGACCTATCTCGCCTCTCCGATCCTCCCTCCCCTCCCTCCCTCTGTCCCACCATGCCCTGCCTCCCTCCTCCCCTCTCCTATTCTCTTCTCTTCCTTCATCCTTTTATACTGCCTAGACACTGTTATCTTAAGTGTCTCATTTACTTTCATTTATCTTATTTTTTCATCCTTCCTGGACTTCTCTGGTTCTCACCCTTGTCCATTATAGTTGAAATAGTTATTAAGTTATTTTGATTGCAAGGCACATCATCTACATAAGAATCCACAAATCAGACAAAGAGAACATTATATATAGCAACCCAAAGAAACACACAAATTAATAATAACTAACAAAGTTATAGCTTATATAAAATGGATACTATATTAACACTCAAACATACATTACATCTTACCACCTGTTTATTATAAATGTGTTGTGTATCCCTCTATCACTGTTATGGTCTCTCTGGCATTCATTCTTGGTTTGGCCTCTGCTTTTAAACAAACAAGATAAAACTGCTGTCCACAAGTACAAAAAAAAAGAGATACGAGATCAGAATCAGAAATACCTTATCCCAAATTGTGACATTTTTGGATAACCAAAAGAGGTTGAAGAAACTTTTGCCAACTTCCCATCACTGCTCTGCATGTGTCACTGTTCGATCATCAGCATCATGTGAGACACATAAACCATGTTTAACATATACAGATTTTTACGAGGGTGAATTCCAGTCATTGGAAACACAGGGTTTACTCACATGAGTTCATACTGACAACAACATTGCATGACAGATGAGGGACTTCTCGTTTATTTCCCAGAACGCATTGTGTTGTGCTGAAGCAAACACACAAACAAAGAACAACAGCAACAAAAGGAAAGACGTTTTGTCGAAAGAAATAAGAGATGTGAAGTGGAAAGAGCCAAGAATATTCATAATATCATGAAACCTTTAAAGTATAAGTTAAATTCAACACATCTATGGCGCTGTATTTTGAAATTCAAAGTAGGTGTCCTGCCTCAGCAGTGCAGTATCTTTGCCTCTGCCTTTAAACTAGAATATAAAACATGCTGTAAGCCATTTTCTCGTTTTGCCTGAGGGCTAATATCAGGCTGAATGTGCCCTTAGGTTAGAACATAATTTTTCTGTCTGTGTTAATATTGAACAGGAAACAAGAACTCAACAGATTGCCCTATTTTGCCATTTATAATAGATATTTCCCGTAAGGAATACTGATGAATGCAGTACAGTATTGTATATTTTAGTATTACATTCTGTCCACGTTTTTTTATTTAACATGTACATTTTTTATTGCATTTTACTTGCAAAATTGTATTGCATATATTTTTCAATGTACTAATTGTATTGCATGTTGCAGTGTTGGAGTACACTGGAGCTGTTACGCATATGACAATAAAGCCTTTGACTCTTGAGTGTTTGACTAATGCCATTAGTAGCAATGAATACTTGTTTTGATACTGAGATGGAGAACTTTGCATCCTTTTTCAAAATCACCCATGTTCCTTGAAATGACTGTAAGATGGAGATAAAAACAAATGCATGTTAATTTAACTGTTAATCTGTCATGCTTGTATTTGAAGGAAACTTTGCGCTGGTTTCTGTAAGTCACGTTTTAATGCAGCCCTGTTTGCTGTTGGGAAACCTGCAGGGGAAAATGAGCAGCAGTAATGGGGCAGTTTTCTTTGGAATGCCCCTTTTAAAGCGGCCATCTAATGACAGCTAACGCAACTATCTCACGGTCTCCATGTCAGCGGCTCGGGAAACAACTTAAAAAGGAAACCATTTGAGTCAAACCGGCTCTGCGTGAGCTCAGTATCAGAAAGTGTGCATGTTAAATAAGGCTTGAGGAGCTGAAAATAGCATTCCTGCACTGATAACGCGCGCTGTGGTGGTTACAACCACTGAGAGTGAAAGTGCTGCAGCATCTGAGCCTTAAAATGACTTGACATGCAGTCTGTGTGGTGTACATAAAAGAGCCCAAGACCAGAAGAAACTTTGTAGTGTTTTGTTACAGTAAGAGCGGTAATGAGTGCTAACACATTAGTGCTTTTGTAAAGAGCAAACAATCAAAAGACCAAGTAAGAGCAAAACTAGTTTTTTTACAGTGCAAATCAACAGACAATAAAAAGTACATATCTATTATGACTCTTAGTATGTGCGTTATAATTCATCATATTTCGTTTACAATACAGTTTCCCTTTTTCCTCATGCTGATTTTAAATAGAGTGACTCACTCTCTCACAATGAGTCATAAGAAGAGAAACATAAAGGAGTTTTTTTACTTTCATAATTAAAAAGGCTAATACATTTCTTCATAAGGAAGTTACTTTGATGCATCTGTTATTGCAAGCACTATGGTCTTAATTAAGTAATTACAAATAAATCATAAATATAGTTCAAAAGATTTGTTTCCTAAAGCAGCTGGGTAATGTAGTTTATAGCAAACATACTTAAACAGGAATCAAATGTGCTTTTGTTGGGGATAAACACACAATTGGTGAAAATAGACTAAACTGTCCGTGATCATGGTAAAAACACTCATGTGTTTCAAATAGTTTTTGGATAATATATCTCACGCACAGAGGAATGAGATATATTTAGCTTTACATGGAAGATATTAGTTAGAGGGATCAAATTCATTGTTATCTTTTTGTTTTTTCATAATATGTTAATACAGGAATACTAGCTTTTTTTAAAGTAATACTCAGAAACGCAGTGAGAATCCAAAGTGCGGTGGTAACTGAAGCTGTTTGCACCTATTTTTTCACACTCTGTAGCATCTGAAGCTCATACGAGACCCTACAGAAAGTGTTAATGGGAGTTCATCTTGCACATTAAAGTGTGACTCTGAGTTTCATTTCCACTCTTTCTGTGTTTTACATTCTATTGTCTGAGTCAATAGTCATATCTGAGAAACAACAGTCAAAGCAAAGTGCCAGTGGAGGATCGACTTCTTTTATTCCGTATGTTAAATGTGGTATGGTCAAGTGACTGAACTGACTGGACCTACCAGCTGGGTCGCAGAATGACAAACAAACCTGTATGAGGACGACTCCTCATACAGTGTGAGATTAGTAAGCATTTCCTGACTACAAACATCTTTAATAAAAACTCAAACTTTAAACTCTCAGATATATTTCATGTGTTCAAACCCCGATCAGCAAATCTAAAGCATTGTACCTTCAACTACAATTAAAGTAAACTAAATCTTGGAAGGGTAAATCAAAGATATGTTAACAAATTTGATGAACAGTGATATTAGCTCTTATTCTATCCTGATCAAACCAATGTGCTTACTGTAGTACATGAGAGCACCAAAACTAGGAGTACCACAGAAGCTGTCATCCTTACGTCCCTTGCAGGATGTAAGGTGCTGACGTAAAGCGGAAGGGATTAAAGTCTGAAACTCCACTGTCATGTTTAGAAACTGCTGATAAATTTAGAATCAGGATTAGGAAAATGCTTATTTTACCACACTTAAGCAAATGTATTTTCACTTGGCTGGATTATTATGTTGCTTATGATGCTAAAATCATCTGCCACAGAATGCTCTGTATTTTATCAGCCAAATTACAAAGAAGGGAGATATACTGTGTGATAAATCAGGTGCAATATTTATTAGCGTCAGTAGATCTCCTGCAATTTTACATTATATATATGTTTTTCTCAAAGGGAGTTTGTTCTCATTCAGAGCTAGAAATATTAACCTTAGTAAGACTTGCATATACCAAAACATAATTGCTAAAGGTTTTTTAATAGAGGGGGTTTTAATATATCATGCATACCATGATTTATACATTCTTTTATTCCTGAAACATGATTGCTGTTGACAGTATTCTGATTTAAGAAGAAAAGTTTTGTCATTTTAAATATATCTCACTTTCTTTTGGGTGTTATAAAGCTGAAATACTACACAAAATCCCACGGTAACTTATTTTCTGCAGCAGTGGGCGCAGATGATACAAACACAGGAAGGAAACTGAAATATGAGAAAAAGTGAGATCTCAACTCAAAACAAAATAGGGTTAAAGTAAGAGAGTTGTCAACTTTGAGCAGAAATATAACAAATAAAAGGCTACTTGTACCACTACTATTATAACAGTGAGCGACTGTCATCTACAATGAGCTGAGTTTACAGGAGCATCCCAACATGCGGAGTAAAATGTAAACTTTTATACTCGGGGTCAAAAAAGATTAGAGAAGTAAAAGAAGGAAAATAGTTACATCTTTGATTTTCTTTAGACTTTACAGTCAAGTCATGCTTGAGAGGTATAGCTACAGGCTGTGGGGTGAGACAGAAAAACTTGCAGAGCACACTAATGACAAGACATCAAATGATGATAGGAGATATGTAGAAAGGTTAATGTGAAATTGAACGGTCCAGTGTTTTTGGAATTTGGGGAAACTGTTAAGCATGGACCAATGAAGAATCCGTCAAACTTTGGAGCAATTCGGTCAAATTGGTCATAAATTGCAGATGGAGGGGATGTTAACCATTGATGAGTCACACACCAAAAAGAGTGGGGAACTTGTGATCTTAACTCGATAAAACCTGTGACTACTTCCATGAAATATCACATAACTCTTTGAAAATATGTAGACATCCAGTAGGAAATATTAAATATTAAAATATTTTTAAGGGGCTTTTTGCCTTTAATCGGACAGGACAGTGGAGAGTGACAGGAAGGTCGGAGAGGGATCGGGGTGGGATCCGGAAAGGACCACGGGTCGGGAATCGAACCCGGGTCGCCGGCATACGGTGCAGGTGCCCCAGCCAGTCGCGCCACGGCCGGAGCCCCCAGGAGCTTTTGATCAGCTTTCATTACACTTCAGCTTTTAGCCGCTTATTTCCTGCTAGCAGGTATAAACTGAGTTCAGTGATGCAGCAGGACAGAGTAAATATAGGTGTGCCGAAAAATGACGTCACTGATGAGGTAACCCTACCTGTGAGGAGGTGACAAAAGATATGAGGAGTGAGGTAAGCGAAGTGTGTGTGTGTGTGTTAACTGTAAAATCTTCCTGACAGTGGAAACACAGTCAAATTCAGGTGAGATGGTGTGTGTGTGTGTGTGTGTGTGTGTGTGTGTGTGTGTGTGTGTGTGTGTGTGTGTGTGTGTGTGTGTGTGTGATAAAAGCAGGTGGCTCAGTCTGTCATTAAGGGCTGAGTCACTGTGCTAACGTCAGTCTTGGACACACACACACACACACACACACACACACACACACACACACACACACACACACACACACACACACACACACACACACACACACACAAAGAGTCTAGACGGGACGAGGGGAGTGTTTTGTGGGATAAAGGGGGTTTCCAGACAGACCAGAAGATTGCCCGAGGTCACACTCAAATATCTAATCAGAGCCGGGAAAAGACTTTTGTCCGACTCAAGTTTTTCTTCCAACCTTTTTATCTCAACTCGTTTTCTCACTCTACTCAAGGGTAGTAAAAGAGTCTTCATCATCACTGTCAAAATGCTTCAATTACAGTCATACTTACAAACTGATGCTTTATAAACTCTGTACACTCTCCAGGCAGTGTCAAGGGACCGATGAACTTCCCCTCAGCATATCAGGGAGTGATTTCATGGTTGTCAGCTCTATGAAATTGGAACTCATAAGCTGTTGACCCTTCGCCTTTTCCTGGTTTACCCCCTCTTTCTGCATCCCACGACCCATTTCCCTAAACCTATCAGAGATGCTTCTACCAAAGACTTTACCTTAAGATGTCATGCAATAAAAACAAGTTTTCCACCCATTAACATTCACCACGTGCTAGAGGCAATATATCCCCTAGCTTCTGTATCAAAGAATCTTCAACATGTGGA